>NC_141693.1:1545528488-1545558488 GCF_964263255.1 Lissotriton vulgaris | reverse complement strand
TTCAGAATGGAAGCAGGCTCTTCCAATACTCTTATAGCCATCATGTTCTCATTCCAAATTATTCATGAAGTGGAGTACATACTGCACAGTCATTTAGATTGCATCTTCAGCCTAAAATCTTGTCCATGTTAGTGGCATTAAGAAGTGCTTCTATGTACACGCACTGAATATGTAATAGGGTTGCAGAATTTTGACTTGACAGAATGGGTTTTTAGCTTAAGGGTGTGTAGATGAAATGCAAGGTGTGTAAGTATGTGTTCATGGAGTGCTTCAAGTGTAAAAATCTGTATGATTTGTGCAGTTAAAGTGCTAATTTTGCCTACGAGAAAGAAAAGTACTACAGAAGAATTATAAAGGTTTTGCACATTGGCTGCCTTTGCTGATGACACAGTTGGCTAATTTGTAAAGCATTGGTCTATTAAGTTGCAGAGTGTGGTTGAACTTGGTTAGCAGACTTGGTGCCTGTTTCTATGTCCTGCTGAAGACAAGGACGGCTTGATACCACTGTCAAAGCCCAGTTTATTGAGAAAAGCATCCAGGAAAGAAGAAGTGTTGAGTCGAAAGTGGTTCTCCTCCAATTTCTCTCCACTTGCGCGAAATGCAGAGCCTCCATTATAGCACAGAACAGAGTGTTAAAGTCGGGGATGGAAGAGGATGAAAATGGGAAGTTTACTTATGGAGAGAACTGAGAAATGTCCTGTGTGCAGACACCAGTGTTTGACGATTGAATACATTTAAATAATGCCTCTAGACTGCAAGTGTTCATCTGTGCCTCAGTGGCCTAATGAATAAGGCACTGGCCTCCTAAGCCAGGGATTGTGGGTTTGAGTCCCATCTGAGGTAAAAACCAATATCCAGTATTACCTTTCTTGAAAAATTTATATATTTATTACATGCTTCCGCTCAGAAGCTTATGAGGTATTAGGAACTTTGAAATGGTACCATTTTACTTCTGTACTCTCCGGACTCATGTTGGTGTTCTGAAACTACAAAGTAGATTTTTGAACACCTATCTTTGTCAGATGCAACTTTGACCCGGCAGAAGATATTCCTTTGGAAAAAATGATTTGAATTGGATTGGTGTAACTGTTGTTTCTAGAGGTGGTGACAGGCTTTCAGCTACTTGAATAGGGCAAGGCAGGATTCATGAAACGTATACAACCTTTGAGCGTGTGTAAATTGGCATATCCAGAAAGGAGCAGTTTGTACTACTGTCAAAACAGTTTCTCTCCACCTCTAGAAATATCCAGAGCTATGTAAAGCATACAACTGAGCTTTAATCTCATGAAGAAAGAGGTTTAAATGCAAAAAAGAAAACAAAAGCTTATCGTACTGGTGACATTCTCATTATATAGATTCCAAAAGAGTGCTTTAATTGAAAGGAGCTGAAAAAACACAATGGGATGTAAACCTAAATAACTATCAATATCATATTTCCCATCCTTGCATACCACCTACATTATAAAAATAAGCACAGCAGGACATATGACCGCGTGGCCTAATGGATAAGGTGTCTGACTTCGGATCAGAAGATTGAGGGTTCGAGTCCCTTCGTGGTCCGTTTTTGCCAATGGACACACAACTCAGCTTTCCGTTCAGAATGGAAGCAGGCTCTTCCAATACTCTTATAGCCATCATGTTCTCATTCCTAATTATTCATGAAGTGGAGTACATACTGCACAGTCATTTAGATTGCATCTTCAGCCTAAAATCTTGTCCATGTTAGTGGCATTAAGAAGTGCTTCTATGTACACGCACTGAATATGTAATAGGGTTGCAGAATTTTGACTTGACAGAATGGGTTTTTAGCTTAAGGGTGTGTAGATGAAATGCAAGGTGTGTAAGTATGTGTTCATGGAGTGCTTCAAGTGTAAAAATCTGTATGATTTGTGCAGTTAAAGTGCTAATTTTGCCTACGAGAAAGAAAAGTACTACAGAAGAATTATAAAGGATTGGCACATTGGCTGCCTTTGCTGATGACAAAGTTGGCTAATTTGTAAAGCATTGGTCTATTAAGTTGCAGAGTGTGGTTGAACTTGGTTAGGAGACTTGGTGCCTGTTTCGGTGTCCTGCTGAAGACAAGGACGGCTTGATACCACTGTCAAAGCCCATTTTATTGAGATAAGCATCCAGGAAAGAAGAAGTGTTGAGTCGAAAGTGGTTCTCCTCCAATTTCTCTCCACTTGCTCGAAATGCAGAGCCTCCATTATAGCACAGACCAGTGTGTTAAAGTAGGGGATGGAAGAGGATGAAAATGGGAAGTTTACTTATGGAGAGAACTGAGAAATGTCCTGTGTTTGCAGACACCAGTGTTTGACAATTGAATACATTTAAATAATGCCTCTAGACTGAAAGTGTTCATCTGTGCCTCAGTGGCCTAATGGATAAGGCACTGGCCTCCTAAGCCAGGGATTGGGGGTTCGAGTCCCATCTGAGGTGAAAACGAATATCCAGTATTACTTTTCTTGAAAAATTTATATATTTATTACATGCTTCCGCTCAGAAGTTTATGAGGTATTAGGAACTTGAAATGGTACCATTTTACTTCTGTACTCTCCGGACTCATGTTGGTGTTCTGAAACTACAAAGTAGATTTTTAAACACCTATCTTTGTCAGATGCAACTTTGACCCGGCAGAAGATATTCCTTTGGAAAAAATGATTTGAATTGGATTGGTGTAACTGTTGTTTCTAGAGGTGGTGACAGGCTTTCAGCTACTTGAATAGGGCAAGGCAGGATTCATGAAACGTATACAACCTTTGAGCGTGTGTAAATTGGCATATCCAGAAAGGAGCAGTTTGTACTACTGTCAAAACAGTTTCTCTCCACTTCTGGAAATATCCAGAGCTATGTAAAGCATACAACTGAGCTTTAATCTCATGAAGAAAGAGGTTTAAATGCAAAAAAGAAAACAAAAGCTTATCGTACTGGTGACATTCTCATTATATAGATTCCAAAAGAGTGCTTTAATTGAAAGGAGCTGAAAAAACACAATGGGATGTAAACCTAAATAACTATCAATATCATATTTCCCATCCTTGCATACCACCTACATTATAAAAATAAGCACAGCAGGACATATGACCGCGCGGCCTAATGGATAAGGTGTCTGACTTCGGATCAGAAGGTTGAGGGTTCGAGTCCCTTCGTGGTCGGTTTTTGCCAATGGACACACAACTCAGCTTTCTGTTCAGAATGGAAGCAGGCTCTTCCAATACTCGTATAGCCATCATGTTCTCATTCCTAATTATTCATGAAGTGGAGTACATACTGCACAGTCATTTAGATTGCATCTTCAGCCTAAAATCTTGTCCATGTTAGTGGCATTAAGAAGTGCTTCTATGTACACGCACTGAATATGTAATAGGGTTGCAGAATTTTGACTTGACGAATGGGTTTTTAGCTTAAGGGTGTGTAGATGAAATGCAAGGTGTGTCAGTATGTGTTCATGGAGTGCTTCAAGTGTAAAAATCTGTATGGTTTGTGCAGTTAAAGTGCTAAGTTTGCCTACGAGAAAGAAAAGTACTACAGAAGAATTATAAAGGATTGGCACATTGGCTGCCTTTGCTGATGACACAGTTGGCTAATTTGTAAAGCATTGGTCTATTAAGTTGCAGAGTGTGGTTGAACTTGGTTAGGAGACTTGGTGCCTGTTTCTGTATCCTGCTGAAGACAAGGACGGCTTGATACCACTGTCAAAGCCCAGTTTATTGAGAAAAGCATCCAGGAAAGAAGAAGTGTTGAGTCGAAAGTGGTTCTCCTCCAATTCCTCTCCACTTGCTCGAAATGCAGAGCCTCCATTATAGCACAGAACAGAGTGTTAAAGTCGGGGATGGAAGAGGATGAAAATGGGAAGTTTACTTATGGAGAGAACTGAGAAATGTCCTGTGTGCAGACACCAGTGTTTGACAATTGAATACATTTGAATAATGCCTCTAGACTGCAAGTGTTCATCTGTGCCTCAGTGGCCTAATGGATAAGGCACTGGCCTCCTAAGCCAGGGATTGTGGGTTCGAGTCCCATCTGAGGTGAAAACCAATATCCACTATTACTTTTCTAGAAAAATGTATATATTTATTACATGCTTCCGCTCAGAAGCTTATGAGGTATTAGGAACTTTGAAATGGTACCATTTTACTTCTGTACTCTCCGGACTCATGTTGGTGTTCTGAAACTACAAAGTAGATTTTTAAACACCTATCTTTGTCAGATGCAACTTTGACCCGGCAGAAGATATTCCTTTGGAAAAAATGATTTGAATCGGATTGGTGTAACTGTTGTTTCTAGAGGTGGTGACAGGCTTTCAGCTACTTGAATAGGGCAAGGCAGGATTCATGAAACGTATACAACCTTTGAGCGTGTGTAAATTGGCATATCCAGAAAGGAGCAGTTTTTACTACTGTCAAAACAGTTTCTCTCCACCTCTAGAAATATCCAGAGCTATGTAAAGCGTACAACTGAGCTTTATTCTCATGAAGAAAGAGGTTTAAATACAAAAAAGAAAACAAAAGCTTATCGTACTGGTGACATTTTCTATATATAGATTCCAAAAGAGTGCTTTAATTGAAAGGAGCTGAAAACACACAATGGGATGTAAACCTAAATAACTATCAATATCATATTTCCCATCCTTGCATACCACCTACATTATAAAAATAAGCACAGCAGGACATTTGACCGCGCGGCCTAATGGATAAGGTGTCTGACTTCGGATCAGAAGGTTGAGGGTTCGAGTCCCTTCGTGGTCGGTTTTTGCCAATGGACACACAACTCAGCTTTCCGTTCAGAATGGAAGCAGGCTCTTCCAATACTCGTATAGCCATCATGTTCTCATTCCTAATTATTCATGAAGTGGAGTACATACTGCACAGTCATTTAGATTGCATCTTCAGCCTAAAATCTTGTTCATGTTAGTGGCATTAAGAAGTGCTTCTATGTACACGCATGGAATATGTAATAGGGTTGCAGAATTTTGACTTGACAGAATGGGTTTTTAGCTTAAGGGTGTGTAGATGAAATGCAAGGTGTGTAAGTATGTGTTCATGGAGTGCTTCAAGTGTAAAATCTATATGATTTGTTCAGTTAAAGTGCTAATTTTGCCTACGAGAAAGAGAAGTACTACAGAAGAATTATAAAGGATAGGCACATTGGCTTCCTTTGCTGATGACACAGTTGGCTAATTTGTGAAGCATTGGTCTATTAAGTTGCAGAGTGTGGTTGAACTTGATTAGGAGACTTGGTGCCTGTTTCTATGTCCTGCTGAAGACAAGGACGGCTTGATACCACTGTCAAAGCCCAGTTTATTGAGAAAAGCATCCAGGAAAGAAGAAGTGTTGAGTCGAAAGTGGTTCTCCTCCAATTTCTCTCCACTTGCTCGAAATGCAGAGCCTCCATTATAGCACAGAACAGAGTGTTAAAGTTGGGCATGGAAGAGGATGAAAATGGGAAGTTTACTTATGGAGAGAACTGAGAAATGTCCTGTGTGCAGACACCAGTGTTTGACGATTGAATACATTTAGATAATGCCTCTAGACTGCAAGTGTTTATCTGTGCCTCAGTGGCCTAATGGATAAGGCACTGGCCTCCTAAGCCAGGGATTGTGGGTTCGAGTCCCATCTGAGGTGAAAACCAATATCCACTCTTACTTTTCCAGAAAAATTGATATATTTATTACATGCTTCCGCTCAGAAGCTTATGAGGTATTAGGAACTTTGAAATGGTACCATTTTACTTCTGTACTCTTCAGCGTCATGTTGGTGTTCTGAAACTACAAAGTAGATTTTTAAACACCTATCTTTGTCGGATACAACTTTGACCCGTCAGAAGATATTCCTTTGGAAAAAATGATTTGAATTGGATTGGTGTAACTGTTGTTTCTAGAGGTGGTGACAGGCTTTCAGCTACTTGAATAGGGCAAGTCAGGATTCATGAAACGTATACAACCTTTGAGCGTGTGTAAATTGGCATATCCAGAAAGGAGCAGTTTGTACTACTGTCAAAACAGTTTCTCTCCACTTCTGGAAATATCCAGAGCTATGTAAAGCATACAACTGAGCTTTAATCTCATGAATAAAGAGGTTAAAATGCAAAAAAGAAAACAAAAGCTTATCGTACTGGTGACATTCTCATTATATAGATTCCAAAAGAGTGCTTTAATTGAAAGGAGCTGAAAAAACACAATGGGATGTAAACCTAAATAACTATCAATATCATATTTCCCATCTTTGCATACCACCTACATTATAAAAATAAGCACAGCAGGACATATGACCGTGTGGCCTAATGGATAAGGTGTCTGACTTCGGATCAAAAGATTGAGGGTTCGAGTCCCTTCGTGGTCGGTTTTTGCCAATGGTCACACAACTCATCTTTCCATTCAGAATGGAAGCAGGCTCTTCCAATACTCTTATAGCCATCATGTTCTCATTCCAAATTATTCATGAAGTGGAGTACATACTGCACAGTCATTTAGATTGCATCTTCAGCCTAAAATCTTGTTCATGTTAGTGGCATTAAGAAGTGCTTCTATGTACACGCACTGAATATGTAATAGGGTTGCAGAATTTTGACTTGACAAAATGGGTTTTTAGCTTAAGGGTGTGTAGATGAAATGCAAGGTGTGTAAGCATGTGTTCATGGAGTGCTTCAAGTGTAAAATCTGTATGATTTGTGCAGTTAAAGTGCTAATTTTGCCTACGAGAAAGAGAAGTACTACAGAAGAATTATAAAGGATTGGCACATTGGCTGCCTTTGCTGATGACACAGTTGGCTAATTTGTAAAGCATTGGTCTATTAAGTTGCAGAGTGTGGTTGAACTTGGTTAGGAGACTTGGTGCCTGTTTCTGTGTCCTGCTGAAGACAAGGACGGCTTGATACCACTGTCAAAGCCTAGTTTATTGAGAAAAGCATCCAGGAAAGAAGAAGTGTTGAGTCGAAAGTGGTTCTCCTCCAATTTCTCTCCACTTGCTCGAAATGCAGAGCCTCCATTATAGCACAGAACAGAGTGTTAAAGTCGGGGATGGAAGAGGATGAAAATGGGAAGTTTACTAATGGAGAGAACTGAGAAATGTCCTGTGTGCAGACACCAGTGATTGACGATTGAATACATTTAAATAATGCCTCTAGACTGCAAGTGTTTATCTGTGCCTCAGTGGCCTAATGGATAAGGCACTGGCCTCCTAAGCCAGGGATTGTGGGTTCGAGTCCCATCTGAGGTGAAAACCAATATCCACTCTTTCTTTTCCAGAAAAATTGATATATTTATTACATGCTTCCGCTCAGAAGCTTATGTGGTATTAGGAACTTTGAAATGGTACCATTTTACTTCTGTACTCTTCAGAGTCATGTTGGTGTTCTGAAACTACAAAGTAGATTTTTAAACACCTATCTTTGTCAGATGCAACTTTGACCCGGCAGAAGATATTCCTTTGGAAAAAATGATTTGAATTGGATTGGTGTAACTGTTGTTTCTAGAGGTGGTGACAGGCTTTCAGCTACTTGAATAGGGCAAGTCAGGATTCATGAAACGTATACAACCTTTGAGCGTGTGTAAATTGGCATATCCAGAAAGGAGCAGTTTTTACTACTGTCAAAACAGTTTCTCTCCACTTCTAGAAATATCCAGAGCTATGTAAAGCATACAACTGAGCTTTATTCTCATGAAGAAAGAGGTTTAAATGCAAAAAAGAAAACAAAAGCTTATCGTACTGGTGACATTCTCATTATATAGATTCCAAAAGAGTGCTTTAATTGAAAGGAGCTGAAAAAACACAATGGGATGTAAACCTAAATAACTATCAATATCATATTTCCCATCCTTGCATACCACCTACATTATAAAAATAAGCACAGCAAGACATATGACCGCGTGGCCTAATGGATAAGGCGTCTGACTTCGGATCAGAAGATTGAGGGTTGGAGTCCCTTTGTGGTCGGTTTTTGCCAATGGTCACACAACTTAGCTTTCCGTTCAGAATGGAAGCAGGCTCTTCCAATACTCTTATAGCCATCATGTTCTCATTCCTAATTATTCATGAAGTGGAGTACATACTGCACAGTCATTTAGATTGCATCTTCAGCCTAAAATCTTGTCCATGTTAGTGGCATTAAGAAGTGCTTCTATGTACATGCACTGAATATGTAATAGGGTTGCAGAATTTTGACTTGACAGAATGGGTTTTTAGCTTAAGGGTGTGTAGATGAAATGCAAGGTGTGTAAGTATGTGTCCATGGAGTGCTTCAAGTGTAAAATCTGTATGATTTGTGCAGTTAAAGTGCTAATTTTGCCTACGAGAAAGAGAAGTACTACAGAAGAATTATAAAGGATTGGCACATTGGCTGCCTTTGCTGATGACACAGTTGGCTAATTTGTGAAGCATTGGTCTATTAAGTTGCAGAGTGTGGTTGAACTTGGTTAGGAGACTTGGTGCCTGTTTCTGTGTCCTGCTAAAGACAAGGACAGCTTGATACCACTGTCAAAGCCCAGTTTATTGAGAAAAGCATCCAGGAAAGAAGAAGTGTTGAGTCGAAAGTGGTTCTCCTCCAATTTCTCTCCACTTGCGCGAAATGCAGAGCCTCCATTATAGCACAGAACAGAGTGTTAAAGTCGGGGATGGAAGAGGATGAAAATGGGAAGTTTACTTATGGAGAGAACTGAGAAATGTCCTGTGTGCAGACACCAGTGTTTGACGATTGAATACATTTAAATAATGCCTGTAGACTGCAAATGTTTATCTGTGCCTCAGTGCCTAATGGATAAGACACTGGCCTCCTAAGCCAGGGATTGTGGGTTCGAGTCCCATCTGAGGTGAAAACCAATATCCACTCTTACTTTTCCAGAAAAATTGATATATTTATTACATGCTTCCGCTCAGAAGCTTATGTGGTATTAGGAACTTTGAAATGGTACCATTTTACTTCGGTACTCTTCAGAGTCATGTTGGTGTTCTGAAACTACAAAGTAGATTTTTAAACACCTATCTTTGTCAGATGCAACTTTGACCCGGCAGAAGATATACCTTTTTCGAAAAAATTATTTGAATTGGATTGGTGTAACTGTTGTTTCTAGAGGTGGTGACAGGCTTTCAGCTACTTGAATAGGGCAAGTCAGGATTCATGAAACGTATACAACCTTTGAGCGTGTGTAAATTGGCATATCCAGAAAGGAGCAGTTTGTACTACTGTCAAAACAGTTTCTCTCCACTTCTGGAAATATCCAGAGCTATGTAAAGCATACAACTGAGCTTTAATCTCATGAAGAAAGAGGTTTAAATGCAAAAAAGAAAACAAAAGCTTATCAAACTGGTGACATTCTCATTATATAGATTCCAAAAGAGTGCTTTAATTGAAAGGAGCTGAGAACACACAATGGGATGTAAACCTAAATAACTATCAATATCATATTTCCCATCCTTGCATACCACCTACATTATAAAAATAAGCACAGCAGGACATATGACCGCTTGGCCTAATGTATAAGGCGTCTGACTTCGTATCAGAAGATTGAGGGTTCGAGTCCCTTCGTGGTCGGTTTTTGCCAATGGTCACACAACTCAGATTTCCATTCAGAATGGAAGCAGGCTCTTCCATTACTCTTATAGCCATCATGTTCTCATTCCTAATTATTCATGAAGTGGAGTACATACTGCACAGTCATTTAGATTGCATCTTCAGCCTAAAATCTTGTTCATGTTAGTGGCATTAAGAAGTGCTTCTATGTACACGCACTGAATATGTAATAGGGTTGCAGAATTTTGACTTGACAGAATGGGTTTTTAGCTTAAGGGTGTGTAGATGAAATGCAAGGTGTGTAAGCATGTGTTCATGGAGTGCTTCAAGTGTAAAATCTGTATGATTTGTGCAGTTAAAGTGCTAATTTTGCCTACGAGAAAGAGAAGTACTACAGAAGAATTATAAAGGATTGGCACATTGGCTGCCTTTGCTGATGACACAGTTGGCTAATTTGTAAAGCATTGGTCTATTAAGTTGCAGAGTGTGGTTGAACTTGGTTAGGAGACTTGGTGCCTGTTTCTGTGTCCTGCTGAAGACAAGGACGGCTTGATACCACTGTCAAAGCCTAGTTTATTGAGAAAAGCATCCAGGAAAGAAGAAGTGTTGAGTCGAAAGTGGTTCTCCTCCAATTTCTCTCCACTTGCTCGAAATGCAGAGCCTCCATTATAGCACAGAACAGAGTGTTAAAGTCGGGGATGGAAGAGGATGAAAATGGGAAGTTTACTAATGGAGAGAACTGAGAAATGTCCTGTGTGCAGACACCAGTGGTTGACGATTGAATACATTTAAATAATGCCTCTAGACTGCAAGTGTTTATCTGTGCCTCAGTGGCCGAATGGATAAGGCACTGGCCTCCTAAGCCAGGGATTGTGGGTTCGAGTCCCATCTGAGGTGAAAACCAATATCCACTCTTTCTTTTCCAGAAAAATTGATACATTTATTACATGCTTCCGCTCAGAAGCTTATGTGGTATTAGGAACTTTGAAATGGTACCATTTTACTTCTGTACTCTTCAGAGTCATGTTGGTGTTCTGAAACTACAAAGTAGATTTTTAAACACCTATCTTTGTCAGATGCAACTTTGACCCGGCAGAAGATATTCCTTTGGAAAAAATGATTTGAATTGGATTGGTGTAACTGTTGTTTCTAGAGGTGGTGACAGGCTTTCAGCTACTTGAATAGGGCAAGTCAGGATTCATGAAACGTATACAACCTTTGAGCGTGTGTAAATTGGCATATCCAGAAAGGAGCAGTTTTTACTACTGTCAAAACAGTTTCTCTCCACTTCTAGAAATATCCAGAGCTATGTAAAGCATACAACTGAGCTTTATTCTCATGAAGAAAGAGGTTTAAATGCAAAAAAGAAAACAAAAGCTTATCGTACTGGTGACATTCTCATTATATAGATTCCAAAAGAGTGCTTTAATTGAAAGGAGCTGAAAAAACACAATGGGATGTAAACCTAAATAACTATCAATATCATATTTCCCATCCTTGCATACCACCTACATTATAAAAATAAGCACAGCAAGACATATGACCGCGTGGCCTAATGGATAAGGCGTCTGACTTCGGATCAGAAGATTGAGGGTTGGAGTCCCTTTGTGGTCGGTTTTTGCCAATGGTCACACAACTTAGCTTTCCGTTCAGAATGGAAGCAGGCTCTTCCAATACTCTTATAGCCATCATGTTCTCATTCCTAATTATTCATGAAGTGGAGTACATACTGCACAGTCATTTAGATTGCATCTTCAGCCTAAAATCTTGTCCATGTTAGTGGCATTAAGAAGTGCTTCTATGTACATGCACTGAATATGTAATAGGGTTGCAGAATTTTGACTTGACAGAATGGGTTTTTAGCTTAAGGGTGTGTAGATGAAATGCAAGGTGTGTAAGTATGTGTCCATGGAGTGCTTCAAGTATAAAATCTGTATGATTTGTGCAGTTAAAGTGCTAATTTTGCCTACGAGAAAGAAAAGTACTACAGAAGAATTATAAAGGATTGGCACATTGGCTGCCTTTGCTGATGACACAGTTGGCTAATTTGCAAAGCATTGGTATATTAAGTTGCAGAGTGTGGTTGAACTTGGTTAGGAGACTTGGTGCCTGTTTCTTTGTCCTGTTGAAGACAAGGACGGCTTGATACCACTGTCAAAGCCTAGGTTATTGAGAAAAGCATCCAGGAAAGAAGAAGTGTTGAGTCGAAAGTGGTTCTCCTCCAATTTCTCTCCACTTGCTCGAAATGCAGAGCCTCCATTATAGCACAGAACAGAGTGTTAAAGTTGGGCATGGAAGAGGATGAAAATGGGAAGTTTACTTATGGAGAGAACTGAGAAATGTCCTGTGTGCAGACACCAGTGTTTGACGATTGAATACATTTAGATAATGCCTCTAGACTGCAAGTGTTTATCTGTGCCTCAGTGGCCTAATGGATAAGGCACTGGCCTCCTAAGCCAGGGATTGTGGGTTCGAGTCCCATCTGAGGTGAAAACCAATATCCACTCTTACTTTTCCACAAAAATTGATATATTTATTACATGCTTCCGCTCAGAAGCTTATGAGGTATTAGGAACTTTGAAATGGTACCATTTTACTTCTGTACTCTTCAGCGTCATGTTGGTGTTCTGAAACTACAAAGTAGATTTTTAAACACCTATCTTTGTCGGATACAACTTTGACCCGTCAGAAGATATTCCTTTGGAAAAAATGATTTGAATTGGATTGGTGTAACTGTTGTTTCTAGAGGTGGTGACAGGCTTTCAGCTACTTGAATAGGGCAAGTCAGGATTCATGAAACGTATACAACCTTTGAGCGTGTGTAAATTGGCATATCCAGAAAGGAGCAGTTTTTACTACTGTCAAAACAGTTTCTCTCCACCTCTAGAAATATCCAGAGCTATGTAAAGCATACAACTGAGCTGTATTCTCATGAAGAAAGAGGTTAAAATGCAAAAAAGAAAACAAAAGCTTATCGTACTGGTGACATTCTCATTATATAGATTCCAAAAGAGTGCTTTAATTGAAAGGAGCTGAAAAAACACAATGGGATGTAAACCTAAATAACTATCAATATCATATTTCCCATCTTTGCATACCACCTACATTATAAAAATAAGCACAGCAGGACATATGACCGTGTGGCCTAATGGATAAGGTGTCTGACTTCGGATCAGAAGATTGAGGGTTCGAGTCCCTTCGTGGTCGGTTTTTGCCAATGGTCACACAACTCATCTTTCCATTCAGAATGGAAGCAGGCTCTTCCAATACTCTTATAGCCATCATGTTCTCATTCCAAATTATTCATGAAGTGGAGTACATACTGCACAGTCATTTAGATTGCATCTTCAGCCTAAAATCTTGTCCATGTTAGTGGCATTAAGAAGTGCTTCTATGTACACGCACTGAATATGTAATAGGGTTGCAGAATTTTGACTTGACAGAATGGGTTTTTAGCTTAAGGGTGTGTAGATGAAATGCAAGGTGTGTAAGTATGTGTTCATGGAGTGCTTCAAGTGTAAAAATCTGTATGATTTGTGCAGTTAAAGTGCTAATTTTGCCTACGAGAAAGAAAAGTACTACAGAAGAATTATAAAGGTTTTGCACATTGGCTGCCTTTGCTGATGACACAGTTGGCTAATTTGTAAAGCATTGGTCTATTAATTTGCAGAGTGTGGTTGAACTTGGTTAGCAGACTTGGTGCCTGTTTCTGTGCCCTGCTGAAGACAAGGACGGCTTGATACCACTGTCAAAGCCCAGTTTATTGAGAAAAGCATCCAGGAAAGAAGAAGTGTTGAGTCGAAAGTGGTTCTCCTCCAATTTCTCTCCACTTGCGCGAAATGCAGAGCCTCCATTATAGCACAGAACAGAGTGTTAAAGTCGGGGATGGAAGAGGATGAAAATGGGAAGTTTACTTATGGAGAGAACTGAGAAATGTCCTGTGTGCAGAAACCAGTGTTTGACGATTGAATACATTTAAATAATGCCTCTAGACTGCAAGTGTTCATCTGTGCCTCAGTGGCCTAATGGATAAGGCACTGGCCTCCTAAGCCAGGGATTGTGGGTTCTAGTCCCATCTGAGGTGAAAACCAATATCCACTCTTACTTTTCCAGAAAAATTGATATATTTATTACATGCTTCCGCTCAGAAGCTTATGTGGTATTAGGAACTTTGAAATGGTACCATTTTACTTCTGTACTCTTCAGGGTCATGTTGGTGTTCTGAAACTACAAAGTAGATTTTTAAACACCTATCTTTGTCAGATGCAACTTTGACCTGGCAGAAGATATTCCTTTGGAAAAAATTATTTGAATTGGATTGGTGTAACTGTTGTTTCTAGAGGTGGTAACAGGCTTTCAGCTACTTGAATAGGGCAAGTCAGGATTCATGAAACGTATGCAACCTTTGAGCGTGTGTAAATTGGCATATCCAGAAAGGAGCAGTTTTTACTACTGTCAAAACAGTTTCTCTCCACCTCTAGAAATATCCAGAGCTATGTAAAGCATACAACTGAGCTGTATTCTCATGAAGAAAGAGGTTTAAATGCAAAAAAGAAAACAAAAGCTTATCGTACTGGTGACATTTTCATTATATAGATTCCAAAAGAGTGCTTTAATTGAAAGGAGCTGAAAACACACAATGGGATGTAAACCTAAATAACTATCAATATCATATTTCCCATCCTTGCATACCACCTACATTATGAAAATAAGCACAGCAGGACATATGACCGCGTGGCCTAATGGATAAGGCGTCTGACTTCGGATCAGAAGATTGAGGGTTCGAACTGAAGGACTGGGTTATTTAGAACCCAGCGGTGCCAGGGCACAACACCTGAAACCTTCGTGGGTAACCTGCTCCGGCGTACGAATGACAGAGACACGGGACACTTCCTTCGGCGTCAAAGATTCAAGGTTTATTTACTGCAGGGAACACAGAAGTCACGACAAGTACAACACGTGCAACTTGGGGAGACTGCTTCAAATTGGTTCTGTGGATCGCTCCTTTTATACAGAATTTACCCATAGGACAACATGATACACAAAGGTTTACAACCCGGTTCCCACAATTATCCCCCAGAGGGGTCGCTTTGGTCACTTTGATACACACAAGGTCCGGAACATAAGTGCGGAAACATTTGGCGGTTCCCAACTGTAAAAACCCATCTTCCCAACATTAGTGCATTCCAATCGGCAGTAAAACAGATCGAAATAGGAACAAAGACAGGTGCAGAGGAAGATGGAGACAGTGGGGAGATCGGAAAGGGTGTAAAAGGGGGGGTATCGGGAAACACGAGATACAGGCATCAAAGGGACGTGCCTAATGAGATGCACGGCTGAGACAATAAACCGGCACGGCAAGATGAGCCTCGAGCGGGGCCATCTGCCTTACAGTATCATCCCCCTCATCATAAAGACACTTACAAAAGACATGTGTCTCCCGCAAATATCTTGGGAGTCCCAGGGTCGCGAAGCGGACAGCGTCCATTCGCTGGCTACTTGAGGGCAAGAGACAAAATGGATGCCGTATCTAAGATGGAACCCGTGGGTACAGATGAAAAACCCACGTAGCAAACGAACGGTTTAAGTTAGCACAGCGAAACTGCGCACACTTACTGAACTCGTCTTTTGCGGTTCGTAGATACCAGACTCGACCATATTCGTGCGAGTCGAAAACACCACTTACAATTGTCACGGAACCTCAGACGCTCCTTTTGCCCTCATGTAGGCAAGCACTAGTCGGAATCATATTCGATATTCATCAGACCATCGAGATGTTGCTGTAGCATAGCTCTGTCCAACCTAGTCCCCTTGGTAACAGGTGGCTGTCTCATACACGTTGTAGCACAGAGGCCACATAAGGCAGGACCGCACTGCACACAAAGGCAACACGTGAACAGGAACGCCACAACGACTCCGATGATCATCAGAATCTTCCAACCCCAAGTCGACATCAGGCCCCAAAACCATCCAAGTAGCGTCCAATCCCCTACATCCACGTGTATGGATTCGGAGATCTTATGCAACTTCGAGATGGCTTGATAGACAGTCGGAGCGTTATCAGGAATGAAAATACAGCAGCTCAAATGGATCACCTTACATACCCCACCTCGATCTGCTAAGATCACGTCTAAAACCATACGGTTTTGTAACGTCATAAGTCTTTCCGCCTGAAGTTCAGTGGTGATATTACCAAGGGCACTGGCAGTAATATTAGCTGTCGATTCTACCACTCGAGTCAACTGTCTCAGGTTCCTACTATTAACCATAGGTCCCCAAAACGGGAGGAAACCCTTGAAAAAGTCTCCTGCCTCTTGACCGGCAGTATCCTCTTCGCTAATTACGCCTCTCACAACTCTAGTCTTGTGATAATCTGCATCTACAGTAAACGTCGGAGGCAACAAGTTTGCGATAAAACATGAGCCCATGAAGTCAGAGGGCAACCATGCATACGCACGATCATGACAGATAAAGTATGTACCCTTGGCAGCCAAAAACACAGGGGACGAGACCATCGGCAGAATGTAATTTTCAGTGCAAGCACTCTCTCCAAGTCGGGCTTTCGATCTTCGGCCACGACCTATTAGACAAAAATTACCAATGTGGGGTACGACCCATATCGGAGGCGAGCTTTTAAGCTGTTTTTCACTAGTGAACACACTATACTCGCCTCTACTCAGGACCCTATAGGCTTGTACCTCTTCTTCAGGAATAAGCGAGGGATCATGGATATCGCTATCTAAGTCTTCAATTGCTATAGACAAAGGTTTCTGGTACGAGGTAGGACCAGAGTAGGGGGAACGTGGTTCTCGAATGGGGTGGAAACCTAGTGCGCTTCGAAACATTGTTTGAAATGCTCGAGCAGACCCTTGGGAACTATACAGGCATCAACCCACACACCCAACAATTAGTAGTGTTAACCACTAACTGATGCTGGTGAAGGAGCTGAATAAAGGAATTATTGCGGAATTCTGCACGTCTAGCCTGCTCGTGTTCAGGTAAGATATGAAAAGAATGAGGAGAAACAGTGGAGGTGAGTTTAGGGTCAGGGGTAGGAGTAGGTATAGCAGAAGGTAAGAAGTAAGACATCGTGTAATACACCCCACCCGCCAGTAATGCAGAAACAGTCAAAAACAATACAAATATTTGGAATATAAAACATTTGGTACGACTGAGTTGCCGCAGCTTGAATCTTTGCGCTTGAGCTCCTTCCAAGTCCATCAGCTTCGAAAATGCCATCCCCTACGACCGTCCGCAACGTTTCTTGACGCACTTCGTTCTGTGTAGCAGTAGTCAATCCCTAGGAGTTCCCAGGAACCGACGGTCTTTAACCTAGTGTCAAGACCTACTAACCAGAAGGAAGTACGCGCGCGGCCCTACGGTCTTTATTTCACAAATATATATATGCGAAAACAATGTTTCTCAGCTGTGGAAGCAAAAAGTGTAAGGAACGAAACTCAATGAATATATACAAAAATAATCACAATGATACAAATGTTCAAATTGATCGTGGAAAACGGGATAATGCAATTGTCAAGGGACAGAACAGGATCTTTTATTAGTCTCTGGTGCTAGATCGCAAAAAGTATCGGGTTTTCCCAGGACGTGTCTGTTCGTCAAACAAAGGATCCATCGAAGGGACAGCGTCCTGTTGATCAGCTGAATGTTCTGGTCTTGAGTCTTTTGATGACAAATGTTCAACAGTGTCTTTTTGCTGCACTGAGGATTCTCCGACAGGTTGTGCGTCACTGAAAGGTACAAATGCCGGCAATCCTTCGGTTTCAGTTGATGCAATGCCTCTCCTCACCCACGAGTCTGCCGGCAACGGAATAGGGACCTTTTTGGTGTGGGTGGCGTGCACCCAATTCTTCCGTCCCTCAAGACGAACTGCAGTTCTCGTGGCAAGGAGGACCTGGTAGGGACCAGTGAACCTGGGATCCAAATTGTTCTTACGCGAAAAGTTTCGCGTTACCACCCAATCTCCGGGCTGGAGCTGGTGGCCTGGACCTTCCGTCTGCGTCGGCAGTGCTTCGTGAACCTGTTGGTGAATTAACCTCAGTTTAGCAGTCAAGTCATGAAGATAATCGATCAACATTGGATACTCAAGATCACAGAACGCACCTGGCCTAGGAACCCCCCAAACATTCGCAGGACGACCGAACACTATTTCGTAGGGGCTAAGCCCCACTCGGGAGTGTACAGTCGCCCTAGTTGACAGTAATGCTAAGGGTAAAGCGTCAGGCCACGAGAGACCAGTCGTAGCCTGAATCTTTGCTAGTTTTAGTTTAAGGGTGCCGTTATACCCTTCAACCAAACCAGCTGACTGGGGATGGTTGGCGCTATGGAATTTCTGATTAATTCCAAGGCCCTTACACACACTCTTCATCACACTCCCCACAAACTCACTTCCGTTATCTGACCACACAACTCTAGGCATTCCATACCGAGGAAAGTATTCCTTCAGTAGGATTTTCGCAGTAGACAAAGCAGTATTGTCTTTGAGAGGATAGGCCTCGATCCATCGGGAGAATGCGCAAACCACAACTAAAACGTATTTCAGGTTATTGCATCGCTCCATATGGATGAAGTCCAATTGAATCACCTCAAAGGGACATGAAGGGGGAGCAAAACTGCCAGGAGGAGTTGGGGTTCCCTTACCAGGATTGTACAACATACACACCATACAGTTCTTAACCAAGCGTTCAGCACATTTTGTAATACCATCATTCTTCCACACAGGGGACAGCAACTTACAAATACCTTTCGCGCTAATATGTGCTAACCCATGCGCCATTGTCACAACGGCCAGCACATACGCATCGGGCAACATCCACCTTTTCTGATCCGATAAATCAATCCAACAACCACTTGCATCCAACTTTCCCGTACTTTCTTTCCACTTCATCTTTTCAGTCTCGGTGGCCTCATTCTGAATTGCTTTCACACTCTCGATAGTGTCCTCACACATACTCGATTCTGTAGGCCACCTAACCGAACTCGTCACATACATTCGAGTGCTAAGGTTCCGGGCAGTCTCCTTAGCAGTCTCATCCGCAAACGCATTACCACGACCAACATCATCCGTCACCTTACGATGCGCACTACATTTGACAATCGCCACTTGCTTAGGCAACGTAAGTGCATCCAAAAGATCATTCACAAGCTGGCCATGCTGAATCTTCGTACCATGCGATGTTAGAAAACCTCTCTCTCTCCACAACCGTCCAAAACTATGTGCGACGCCAAAGGCATATTGGCTGTCGGTAAACACATTCACACGTTTCCCTTTTGCTAACACACACGCTCTAGTGAGAGCGATCAGCTCTGCGGCTTGGGCAGAATTCTGATTTAACCTCGCAGTCTCAACAACAGTATTCAATGTTACAACAGCATAAGCAGTAGTCACATCGCCATTCGGCAACTTGAAACATGAACCATCCACATACAGTGTTCCATCTGGGTCTTCCAATGGGGTGTTTTTAAGGTCCACTCGACCTTTTGTTTCCTCCTCTGTCCTCAAATAACAATCGTGTTCTGTTATTTCATCTGACTCTGAGCTAATTGGTAACAAAGTTGCCGGGTTCAGAACATTACAACGTTTTATTTGAATGTGGCTTGCCAACAGCGTCAACTCGTACCCAGACAACCTCGCACTCGTCAAGTGCTGAGTTTTCGTACGATTCAAAAGAGTGTCGACTGCATGCGGAACCATCACCGTAAGCATATTATCCATGACCAATCCTGATGATTGTCGGATGGAGACCGCAGCTGCCGCCGTTGCTCGTAAACAACTCGGCAATGCTCTAGCTACCGGGTCCAAGGTCGAGGAAAAATATGCACATGGACGTTGCTTACCACCAAAAGGTTGCGTTAAGACACTCAACGCACAACCTTCCCTCTCGTGAACATATAATGTAAACGGCTTGCTATAGTCAGGAGTACCTAACACAGGAGCCGAACACAATGAATCAGGTAATTCAGAAAAACTTTTCTGACATTCTTCCGTCCATGGTAAAGGAGTTGAAACATCCTTGCACGTGAGAGCCACTAATGGTTTCGCTAGCAATGAAAAATTAGGAATCCATTGCCTGCAGTACGACGTAATACCTAAAAAGGCACGCACATCTCTTTGGGTTGTTGGCACAGCCATTCGCGCAATCGCTGCAATTCTCTCTGGGGTCAACCGCCTTCCCTCCTTTGACAATAAGTGACCTAGATAGGTTACTTCTTGACAACAATATTGGAGTTTAGAAGGTGACACCTTGTGATTTAACTCGCAGAGATGTTGCAGCAACGACACCGTAGCAATTTTGCAAATGTCCTGAGTATCAGCAGCCACCAATAGGTCATCGACGTACTGGATTAAGGCCGCACCAGCCGGCAACCTAAACGCATCCAGTTGACCCTTCAAGGCTTGACTGTAAATCGATGGACTTTCACAGTAGCCCTGAGGAGCGCATTTAAACCGGAAGCTGCGTCCACCAAGAGAGAAACCGAAAAGGTCTCTACTCTCCTCTGCAATGGGAATGCTGAAGAACGCATTCTTCAAATCAATCACTGAAAACCACGATGCAGAAGCTGGAATCAGAGTCAGTAGTGCCGTGATGTCAGGCACAACGGGGAACTGAGGAATCACAATTTTATTCACCTCCCGTAAATCGATAACAAAACGATAAACAGGTGGTTTCGAAGGATCAGTACGTTTTAGAATGGGCAGTACAGGGCTGTTGCACACGTTTCCCCGTGTTTCCTCAATAACGTCTTTCTCGATCAGATCATAGATGATCGCTAACAATGCTCGTTCACCATCAAGAGAGATCCGATACTGGGGAATACGTGGCAACCGCACATTAGATTTTAACTGAACAACATAAGGGGAGATGTCAAGCAGGCCCACATCATTGGGACCTGTTGCCCACAAAGATGCAGGAAGAGAACTCAATTCCGGTGGAAGCTTATCGAGAGACAAGTACATAGGAGAGACAACCCTCTCTCCCAGCGTAAGCTTTACACCCGCAGGAGAACAATACAGAGTTGCATACAAACGTTTAAGCAAATCCAGGCCCAAAAGATTTTCACCACAGCCAGTAGTCAAAATCAACGGAGCTTCTAGTTCACGAGGCCCAATTGTAAGGGGCAAAGGGCGTGAAACTGGATTGCTAACGGGGGCGCCAGAGAATCCAACGGAAACATTTGTTAAGCCAGACAAAGGTGCGCCAGGGAGTTTCGAATGCTTAATGGAACTTTTCGCTGCACCAGTGTCCAACAGAAAAGGCTCAACGACGCCCGATGTAGCAACTGCGACGTAAGGCCCTCTCTGATCAACCGGAACTGATACCACTCCCTCTCCTTGTCTATGGCTGTCCTAGTAATTACTGTCGTCAGTTCCCTGATCGACGTAATAATCGTCTACATTGTACTGCGCAGAGCGTCCTTGCGACGATCCACGTTGATCAAAACAATTATCAGAATTTGATGAGTTATCTGAACGATCATTCTGGGCACCACGACCTCTACCACGTGGTGCCTGCTGTGAACCACCACGACCTCCTCTAGATGTATTACCACTATTACGTTCGTTTAGAACAGGACAATTGAATTTGATATGTCCCTCCTGTCTACAATAAGCACATTGATTGTATCCTAATGACGATCTTTGGAAAGAGGAATCATTACGAGATTGTGATCGGTTCGATTGCGGCTGCGATCTATTTTGTTGCGAAGTATTCTGATTCGAACGTGGAGGATAGGCTTGCTGCAACAACACTTTAGTTTTAAGTTCTTTCGTCTTTTTATCAGCACGGTCGCTCTCTTCTTTCTCTCTATTCTCATAATATTGTGCCGTGGCCAATATCTGAGCTGAAGTAGAAACGGCCCACGCACTTTCTGAATTCTTCAATTTGTTGCTCAAATCGGGCAATAAGTTCGAAACAAATTTATCCACGAACAACCTTTGACCACCCTCAGTACCCATATCCTGTCCACTATGATCAATGAATGCCTCCTCAAACCTCGTAAAGAAGTCGGAGACACTCTCGTCCTTCTTTTGTTTACAAGCTGACAATTTGTCCCAATTCACCTTCATAGCTGGCATAAGAGTTTTCATTAACGTTATTATTCTTTGAGGAAGATCAGCAACCAATTGCTCGGGTTTAGCACCACCAACTTGTCGAGCATCCGCCGCTACAATGGCAGCCCAAGCACCACCTAATTCATTCGGATGGTTTTCCTGGCGAATCTTAGCCCATACCGGTTGCGGTACGACATTGCCAAACAGCATGTCAATATCGGCTAGATTCATTACCGTAGCGTCTACGAGCTGCGACAATTCTTTATAATACCCTGCAGGATTTTTGCGAGGGTCAGGCAAGGATTGTTTCACCTGCAACACTTCTGAGCGTTTCCATGGGAGATGTATCCACACTCTCTGAAAGAATGGCGGAATCGGGGGGTTAGCTGCAGGATTACCTGGCATCCAAACTGGCGGAACTTCTCGCATAGGAAACTGACCAGACTCGTCTGGTTGTCTTTCGACATCCTCAACAAACAAAGCTTGAGGTATAGGAGTGGGACGAAAAGATAGCAACCGCTCGACAGCACGTCGAACGTTGGTATCCACTATCAGTCCAGTCGAGAACTGAAGCTGCAAATCAGACAAAGCGGTCAGCACCTCGTCAGGTGCGTCGGCCGATATCTGATCGCGAAGGACCTTACACATTTCTTCGAACACAAATCTCTGGGTTGGGATATGGAATTGACAAAATGTGTCGAGTACAATACGTGGTGGATTTCTAAGAGGATGTGTCATCCAACCCATCGCCATATTATATAGCGAAGCGCGTTCCCTGTTACCAGGAAGCTGACTACGTCTCTGAGGACCATCTGAACCAGCAGACCCAAGAACAGGTCCGAGCGAATGAAAGAAGCTAGCCGCAAGAGGAGAATTACGACTACGAGTAGAGGGAGAAGTATAGGACACAGGACTAACAAGTGAAGGAGTAGAAACAGAAGCAACAGCAGGAGTTAACAGAGCAGGAGCAGTAGCGGGAGCAGGAGTATGTGGAAGCGGAGGAGCAGTAGGGATAGCAACAGGCAAAGGAGCAGGAACAGTCGGAAGAACGGGTGCAGGTTGAGGAACAGGCAAAGGGAGAATAGGTGGAAGGAGAGGCACAGGAGGAACCGCCGGAGCTGCGGCACCCTGTACGTACGGAGGTGGCGACTGCATAAGATAGGACATTAAAGGATCCTCAACTGCTTCTTCCTTCTTTTCCGACTCCGTAGGCAAAGTAGGATAGCATTTATCTATAGTCATACGCTGTAATCTATCAAACACTTCCTTTTCCTTAACCTCCTTATCATGCTGAAATTGCTCCGCTTTCTTTACAATGGCAGCAACACTATCTCTCTGATTTCGTTTAGTCTGTCTGATTTCTTTCTGTCGGGCTTCTTTACGCCACAACCGAAAGGCATCAAACATGGCCGGCCTTGACTTTCTCTCGAACAATTTAGCCTCTAGGTTGTCTAAAATCGGGGTTTCAAAGCTACCATGAGGTGGCCAACTAAGGACACCATCCTTCTTCGTATATCGGATCCAGTAATCATTAAAAGTAATCGGGCCTAGCCCATGCTTACTGTATAGTTCGTAAGTCGGAGTTCCAACCGGAGGTATCGGACACGAGTCCTCCAGTCGGGAATCCGCACCACAAGGTCTGAAACAACTAAACAAAGTACTGCGACAAGGCATCTTGCACACTAGTCGAGTTTCACAAACGTCAAGGGTTACGGGATTTACCAAGTCCCAGCAAAGAGCAAAAACCCTCGGTTTTTGGCGGCTGCAGGCGTCAAATAACACAACAAAGTACGCTAGCAAAGTGTCACCGACAAAAACACTCACACAGCGTCAATAACAAAAACACTCGCTAAAGTGTCAACAACTAAGGACTCTGGGAGCGACCCACAAATACTTAACTCAAAGATCGATGGCGTCACCAGGAAGGCCCGTCAATCGTCTCGCTATACCAAGGTCTACGCCAGGCGCCAAAACAGGTCTACAGTCAGGGCAGCAGTCCGTCGCAGCCGTCAGGAGGCGGGAATCTTCGCGGGAAAAGTCTTCGGGCCACTTGTTTCGACAACAGGATCGATGAAGCGGAGTGCACCTTCCCTCGGAGATTTCACACGAAGTTCCTCACGATCGTCGGGCTTGGACCGGTACCACTGATGCAGCCCCATGTTGGGCGCCAACTGAAGGACTGGGTTATTTAGAACCCAGCGGTGCCAGGGCACAACACCTGAAACCTTCGTGGGTAACCTGCTCCGGCGTACGAATGACAGAGACACGGGACACTTCCTTCGGCGTCAAAGATTCAAGGTTTATTTACTGCAGGGAACACAGAAGTCACGACAAGTACAACACGTGCAACTTGGGGAGACTGCTTCAAATTGGTTCTGTGGATCGCTCCTTTTATGCAGAATTTACCCATAGGACAACATGATACACAAAGGTTTACAACCCGGTTCCCACAATTATCCCCCAGAGGGGTCGCTTTGGTCACTTTGATACACACAAGGTCCGGAACATAAGTGCGGAAACATTTGGCGGTTCCCAACTGTAAAAACCCTTCTTCCCAACATTAGTGCATTCCAATCGGCAGTAAAACAGATCGAAATAGGAACAAAGACAGGTGCAGAGGAAGATGGAGACAGTGGGGAGATCGGAAAGGGTGTAAAAGGGGGGGTATCGGGAAACACGAGATACAGGCATCAAAGGGACGTGCCTAATGAGATCCACGGCTGAGACAATAAACCGGCACGGCAAGATGAGCCTCGAGCGGGGCCATCTGCCTTACAGTATCATCCCCCTCATCATAAAGACACTTACAAAAGACATGTGTCTTCCGCAAATATCTTGGGAGTCCCAGGGTCGCGAAGCGGACAGCGTCCATTCGCTGGCTACTTGAGGGCAAGAGACAAAATGGATGCCGTATCTAAGATGGAACCCGTGGGTACAGATGAAAAACCCACGTAGCAAACGAACGGTTTAAGTTAGCACAGCGAAACTGCGCACACTTACTGAACTCGTCTTTTGGGGTTCGTAGATACCAGACTCGACCATATTCGTGCGAGTCGAAAACACCACTTACAATTGTCACGGAACCTCAGAGTCCCTTCTTGGTCGGTTTTTGCCAATGGTCACACAACTCAGATTTCCATTCAGAATTGAAGCAGGCTCTTCCAATACTCTTATAGCCATCATGTTCTCATTCCTAATTATTCATGAAGTGGAGTACATACTGCACAGTCATTTTGATTGCATCTTCAGCCTAAAATCTTGTTCATGTTAGTGGCATTAAGAAGTGCTTCTATGTACACGCACGGAATATGTAATAGGGTTGCAGAATTTTGACTTGACAGAATGGGTTTTTAGCTTAAGGGTGTGTAGATGAAATGCAAGGTGTGTAAGTATGTGTTCATGGAGTGCTTCAAGTGTAAAATCTGTATGATTTGTGCAGTTAAAGTGCTAATTTTGCCTACGAGAAAGAGAAGTACTACAGAAGAATTATAAAGGATTGGCACATTGGCTGCCTTTGCTGATGACACAGTTGGCTAATTTGTGAAGCATTGGTCTATTAAGTTGCAGAGTGTGGTTGAACTTGGTTAGGAGACTTGGTGCCTGTTTCTGTGTCCTGCTGAAGACAAGGACGGCTTGATACCACTGTCAAAGCCCAGTTTATTGAGAAAAGCATCCAGGAAAGAAGAAGTGTTGAGTCGAAAGTGGTTCTCCTCCAATTTCTCTCCACTTGCGCGAAATGCAGAGCCTCCATTATAGCACAGAACAGAGTGTTAAAGTCGGGGATGGAAGAGGATGAAAATGGGAAGTTTACTTATGGAGAGAACTGAGAAATGTCCTGTGTGCAGACACCAGTGTTTGACGATTGAATACATTTAAATATTGCCTCTAGACTGCAAGTGTTTATCTGTAACTCAGTGGCCTAATGGATAAGGCACTGGCCTCCTAAGCCAGGGATTGTGGGTTCGAGTCCCATCTGAGTTGAAAACCAATATCCACTCTTACATTTCCAGAAAAATTAATATATTTATTACATGCTTCCGCTCAGAAGCTTATGAGGTATTAGGAACTTTGAAATGGTACCATTTTACTTCTGTACTCTTCAGCGTCATGTTGGTGTTCTGAAACTACAAAGTAGATTTTTAAACACCTATCTTTGTCGGATACAACTTTGACCCGTCAGAAGATATTCCTTTGGAAAAAATGATTTGAATTCGATTGGTGTAACTGTTGTTTCTAGAGGTGGTGACAGGCTTTCAGCTACTTGAATAGGGCAAGTCAGGATTCATGAAACGTATACAACCTTTGAGCGTGTGTAAATTGGCATATCCAGAAAGGAGCAGTTTGTACTACTGTCAAAACAGTTTCTCTCCACTTCTGGAAATATCCAGAGCTATGTAAAGCATACAACTGAGCTTTAATCTCATGAAGAAAGAGGTTTAAATGCAAAAAAGAAAACAAAAGCTTATCGTACTGGTGACATTCTCATTATATAGATTCCAAAAGAGTGCTTTAATTGAAAGGAGCTGAAAAAACACAATGGGATGTAAACCTAAATAACTATCAATATCATATTTCCCATCCTTGCATAACACCTACATTATAAAAATAAGCAAAGCAGGACATATGACCGCGTGGCTTAATGGATAAGGCGTCTGACTTCGGAGCAGAAGATTGAGGGTTCGAGTCCCTTTGTGGTCGGTTTTTGCCAATGGTCACACAACTCAGATTTCCATTCAGAATGGAAGCAGGCTCTTCCAATACTCTTATAGCCATCATGTTCTCATTCCTAATTATTCATAAAGTGGAGTACACACTGCCCAGTCATTTAGATTGCATCTTCAGCCTAAAATCTTGTTCATGTTAGTGGCATTAAGAAGTGCTTCTATGTACACGCACTGAATATGTAATGGGGTTGCAGAATTTTGACTTGATAGAATGGGTTTTTAGCTTAAGGGTGTGTAGATGAAATGCAAGGTGTGTAAGTATGTGTTCATGGAGTGCTTCAAGTGTAAAATCTGTATGATTTGTGCAGTTAAAGTGCTAATTTTGCCTACGAGAAAGAGAAGTACTACAGAAGAATTATAAAGGATTGGCACATTGGCTGCCTTTGCTGATGACACAGTTGGCTAATTTGTAAAGCATTGGTCTATTAAGTTGCAGAGTGTGGTTGAACTTGGTTAGGAGACTTGGTGCCTGTTTCTGTGTCCTCCTGAAGACAAGGACTGCTTGATACCACTGTCAAAGCCCAGTTTATTGAGAAAAGCATCCAGGAAAGAAGAAGTGTTGAGTCGAAAGTGGTTCTCCTCCAATTTCTCTCCACTTGCTCGAAATGCAGAGCCTCCATTATAGCACAGAACAGAGTGTTAAAGTCGGGGATGGAAGAGGATGAAAATGGGAAGTTTACTTATGGAGAGAACTGAGAAATGTCCTGTGTGCAGACACCAGTGTTTGACAATTAAATACATTTAAATAATGCCTCTAGACTGCAAGTGTTTATCTGTGCCTCAGTGGCCTAATGGATAAGGCACTGGCCTCCTAAGCCAGGGATTGCGCGTTCGAGTCCCATCTGAGGTGAAAACCAATATCCAGTATTACTTTTCTTGAAAAATTTATATATTTATTATATGCTTCCGCTCAGAAGCTTATGAGGTATTAGGAACTTTGAAATGGTACCATTTTACTTCTGTACTCTCCGGACTCATGTTGGTGTTCTGAAACTACAAAGTAGATTTTTAAACACCTATCTTTGTCAGATGCAACTTTGACCCGGCAGAAGATATTCCTTTGGAAAATATGATTTGAATTGGATTAGTGTAACTGTTGTTTCTAGAGGTGGTGACAGGCTTTCAGCTACTTGAAAAGGGCAAGGCAGGATTCATGAAACGTATACAACCTTTGAGCGTGTGTAAATTGGCATATCCAGAAAGGAGCAGTTTGTACTACTGTCAAAACAGTTTCTCTCCACTTCTGGAAATATCCAGAGCTATGTAAAGCATACAACTGAGCTTTAATCTCATGAAGAAAGAGGTTTAAATGCAAAAAAGAAAACAAAAGCTTATCGTACTGGTGACATTCTCATTATATAGATTCCAAAAGAGTGCTTTAATTGAAAGGAGCTGAAAAAACACAATGGCATGTAAACCTAAATAACTATCAATATCATATTTCCCATCCTTGCATACCACCTACATTATAAAAATAAGCACAGCAGGACATATGACTGCTTGGCCTAATGGATAAGGTGTCTGACTTCGGATCAGAAGATTGAGGGTTCGAGTCCCTTCGTGGTCGGTTTTTGCCAATGGACACACAACTCAGCTTTCCGTTCAGAATGGAAGCAGGCTCTTCCAATACTCTTATAGCCATCATGTTCTCATTCCTAATTATTCATGAAGTGGAGTACATACTGTACAGTCATTTAGATTGCATCTGCAGCCTAAAATCTTGTCAATGTTAGTGGCATTAAGAAGTTCTTCTATGTACAGGCACTGAATATGTAATAGGGTTGCAGAATTTTGACTTGACAGAATGGGTTTTTAGCTTAAGGGTGTGTAGATGAAATGCAAGGTGTGTAAGTATGTGTTCATGGAGTGCTTCAAGTGTAAAAATCTGTATGATTTGTGCAGTTAAAGTGCTAATTTTGCCTACGAGAAAGAAAAGTACTACAGAAGAATTATAAAGGATTGGCTGCCTTTGCTGATGACACAGTTGGCTAATTTGTGAAGCATTAGTCTATTAAGTTGCAGAGTGTGGTTGAACTTGGTTAGGAGACTTGGTGCCTGTTTCTGTGTCCTGCTGAAGACAAGGACGGCTTGATACCACTGTCAAAGCCCAGTTTATTGAGAAAAGGATCCAGGAAAGAAGAAGTGTTGAGTCGAAAGTGGTTCTCCTCCAATTTCTCTCCACTTGCTCGAAATGCAGAGCCTCCATTATAGCACAGAACAGAGTGTTAAAGTCGGGGATGGAAGAGGATGAAAATGGGAAGTTTACTTATGGAGAGAACTGAGAAATGTCCTGTGTGCAGATACCAGTGTTTGACGACTGAATACATTTAAATAATGCCTCTACACTGCAAGTGTTCATCTGTGCCTCAGTGGCCTAATGGATAAGGCACTGGCCTCCTAAGCCAGGGATTGTGGGTTTGAGTCCCATCTGAGGGGAAAACCAATATCCACTATTACTTTTCTAGAAAAATTTATATATTTATTACATGCTTCCGCTCAGAAGCTTATGAGGTATTAGGAACTTTGAAATGGTACCATTTTACTTCTGTACTCTCCGGACTCATGTTGGTGTTCTGAAACTACAAAGTAGATTTTTAAACACCTATCTTTGTCAGATGCAACTTTGACCCAGCAGAAGATATTCCTTTGGAAAAAATGATTTGAATTGGATTGGTGTAACTGTTGTTTCTAGAGGTGGTGACAGGCTTTCAGCTACTTGAATAGGGCAAGTCAGGATTCATGAAACACATACAACCTTTGAGCGTGTGTAAATTGGCATATCCAGAAAGGAGCAGTTTGTACTACTGTCAAAACAGTTTCTCTCCACTTCTGGAAATATCCAGAGCTATGTAAAGCATACAACTGAGCTTTAATCTCATAAAGAAAGAGGTTTAAATGCAAAAAAGAAAACAAAAGCTTATCGTACTGGTGACATTTTCATTATATAGATTCCAAAAGAGTGCTTTAATTGAAAGGAGCTGAAAACACATAATGGGATGTAAACCTAAATAACTATCAATATCATATTTCCCATCCTTGCATACCACCTACATTATAAAAATAAGCACAGCAGGACATATGACCGCGTGGCCTAAAGGATAAGGCATCTGACTTCGGATCAGAAGATTGAGGGTTCGAGTCCCTTCGTGGTCGGTTTTTGCCAATGGTCACACATCTCAGATTTCCATTCAGAATGGAAGCAGGCTCTTCCAATACTCTTATAGCCATCATGTTCTCATTCCTAATTATTCATGAAGTGGAGTACATACTGCACAGTCATTTAGATTGCATCTTCAGCCTAAAATCTTGTTCATGTTAGTGGCATTAAGAAGTGCTTCTATGTACACGCATGGAATATGTAATAGGGTTGCAGAATTTTGACTTGACAGAATGGGTTTTTAGCTTAAGGGTGTGTAGATGAAATGCAAGGTGTGTAAGTATGTGTTCATGGAGTGCTTCAAGTGTAAAATCTGTATGATTTGTGCAGTTAAAGTGCTAATTTTGCCTACGAGAAAGAGAAGTACTACAGAAGAATTATAAAGGATTGGCACATTGGCTGCCTTTGCTGATGACACAGTTGGCTAATTTGTGAAGCATTGGTCTATTAAGTTGCGGAGTGTGGTTGAACTTGGTTAGGAGACTTGGTGCCTGTTTCTGTGTCCTGCTGAAGACAAGGACGGCTTGATACCACTGTCAAAG
>NC_141693.1:1545470988-1545525988 GCF_964263255.1 Lissotriton vulgaris | reverse complement strand
ATCAATATCATATTTCCCATTCTTGCATACCACCTACATTATAAAAATAAGCACAGCTGGACATATGACCGCGTGGCCTAATGGATAAGGCGTCTGACTTTGGATCAGAAGATTGAGGGTTCGAGTCCCTTCGTGGTCGGTTTTTGCCAATGGTCACACAACTCAGCTTTCCGTTCAGAATGGAAGCAGGCTCTTCCAATACTCATATAGCCATCATGTTCTCATTCTTAATTATTCATGAAGTGGAGTACATACTGCACAGTCATTTAGATTGCATCTTCAGCCTAAAATCTTGTTCATGTTAGTGGAATTAAGAAGTGCTTCTATGTACACGCACGGAATATGTAATAGGGTTGCAGAATTTTGACTTGACAGAATGGGTTTTTGGCTTAAGGGTGTGTAGATGAAATGCAAGGTGTATAAGTATGTGTTCATGGAGTGCTTCAAGTGTAAAATCTGTATGATTTGTGCAGTTAAAGTGCTAATTTTGCCTACGAGAAAGAGAAGTACTACAGAAGAATTATAAAGGATTGGCACATTGGCTGCCTTTGCTGATGACACAGTTGGCTAATTTGTAAAGCATTGGTATATTAAGTTGCAGAGTGTGGTTGAACTTGGTTAGGAGACTTGGTGCCTGTTTCTGTGTCCTGCTGAAGACAAGGACGGCTTGATACCACTGTCAAAGCCCAGTTTATTGAGAAAAGCATCCAGGAAAGAAGAAGTGTTGAGTCGAAAGTGGTTCTCCTCCGATTTCTCTCCACTTGCTTGAAATGCAGAGCCTCCATTATAGCACAGAACAGAGTGTTAAAGTCGGGGATGGAAGAGGATGAAAATGGGAAGTTTACTTATGGAGAGAACTGAGAAATGTCCTGTGTGCAGACACCAGTGTTTGACGATTGAATACATTTAAATAATGCCTCTAGACTGCAACTGTTTATCTGTGCCTCAGTGGCCTAATGGGTAAGGCACTTGCCTCCTAAGCCAGGGATTGTGGGTTCGAGTCCCATCTGAGGTGAAAACCGATATCTGCTCTTACTTTTCAAGAAAAATTTATATATTTATAACATGCTTCCGCTCAGAAGCTTATGAGGTATTAGGAACTTTGAAATGGTACCATTTTACTTCTGTACTCTTCAGGGTCATGTTGGTGTTCTGAAACTACAAAGTAGATTTTTAAACACCTATCTTTGTCAGATGCAACTTTGACCCGGCAGAAGATATTCCTTTGGAAAAAATGATTTGAATTGGATTGGTGTAACTGTTGTTTCTAGAGGTGGTGACAGGCTTTCAGCTACTTGAATAGGGCAAGGCAGGATTCATGAAACGTATACAACCTTTGAGCGTGTGTAAATTGGCATATCCAGAAAGGAGCAGTTTGTACTACTGTCAAAACAGTTTCTCTCCACTTCTGGAAATATCCAGAGCTATGTAAAGCATACAACTGAGCTTTAATCTCATGAAGAAAGAGGTTTAAATGCAAAAAAGAAAACAAAAGCTTATCGTACTGGTGACATTCTCATTATATAGATTCCAAAAGAGTGCTTTAATTGAAAGGAGCTGAAAAAAACACAATGGGATGTAAACCTAAATAACTATCAATATCATATTTCCCATCCTTGCATACCACCTACATTATACAAATAAGCACAGCTGGACATATGACCGCGTGGCCTAATGGATAAGGCATCTGACTTCGGATCAGAAGATTGAGGGTTCGAGTCCCTTCGTGGTCGGTTTTTGCCAATGGTCACACAACTCAGATTTCCGTTCAGAATGGAAGCAGGCTCTTCCAATACTCTTATAGCCATCATGTTCTCATTCCTAATTATTCATGAAGTGGAGTACATACTGCACAGTCATTTAGATTGCATCTTCAGCCTAAAATCTTGTTCATGTTAGTGGCATTAAGAAGTGCTTCTATGTACACGCACGGAATATGTAATAGGGTTGCAGAATTTTGACTTGACAGAATGGGTTTTTAGCTTAAGGGTGTGTAGATGAAATGCAAGGTGTGTAAGTATGTGTTCATGGAGTGCTTCAAGTGTAAAATCTGTATGATTTGTGCAGTTAAAGTGCTAATTTTGCCTACAAGAAAGAAAAGTACTACAGAAGAATTATAAAGGATTGGCACATTGGCTGCCTTTGCTGATGACACAGTTGGCTAATTTGTGAAGCATTGGTCTATTAAGTTGCAGAGTGTGGTTGAACTTGGTTAGGAGACTTGGTGCCTGTTTCTGTGTCCTGCTGAAGACAAGGACGGCTTGATACCACTGTCAAAGCCCAGTTTATTGAGAAAAGCATCCAGGAAAGAAGAAGTGTTGAGTCGAGAGTGGTTCTCCTCCAATTTCTCTCCACTTGCTCGAAATGCAGAGAGTCCATTATAGCACAGAACAGAGTGTTAAAGTCGGGATGGAAGAGGATGAAAATGGGAAGTTTACTTATGGAGAGAACTGAGAAATGTCCTGTGTGCAGACACCAGTGTTTGACGATTGAATACATTTAAATAATGCCTCTAGACTGCAAGTGTTTATCTGTGCCTCAGTGGCCTAATGGATAAAGCACTGGCCTCCTAAGCCTTGAACAATACCTATCCCTGAAAACGCAAGCAAAAAAAACAGCTGGCACATGTGTGGGGTTACTGCGATCCACCAGAAAGATCCTCCCACTACTTCCGGGTCCCTCACAGAAATTGCTAATACAAGGTCTAGTCTTATCAAGACTGGACTATTGCAATGCCCTCTTTTTGGCGGCCCCAGAATCTACGATTAACATCCTTCAAAGAACACAGAATGCTGAGGCTAGGATCCTCACGGGGACCTCCCGTAGAGCTTCAGCCAAACCTGCCCTCAAGGCACTACATTGGCTGCCGATCCGCGAAAGGGTCAAGTTTAAGGCCCTGTGTACCACTCACAAAGCTATGCAAAACCAAGGGCCTTCAATGCTGAAAGCAATGATCTTCCCATATACACCCAACAGGCCCCTACGCTCAGCACAACATCATTTGGCCACGGTCCATAAAATCAAAAAAGCCCGAACGGGAGGACGTCGCTTCTCGGTCACAGCGGCTACCATCTGGAATGCTTTGCCATCTTATCTCCGTTCTGAAACTAATCACATGAAATTCAGGAAGCTTCTTAAAACGCATCTTTTTCCTTTATAACTTTCCTCCCTACCACCGGCCTTCTCCCCCAGAGTCTCTGCAATCTTCAGCGCTGGGACGCTCACGGGCAGCCATGCGCTATAGAAAACCCAAATTTCATTTCATTTCATTTCTAAGCCAGGGATTGTGGGTTCGAGTCCCATTTGAGGTGAAAACCAATATCCACTCTTACTTTTCCAGAAAAATTGATATATTTATTACATGCTTCCGCTCAGAAGCTTATGTGGTATTAGGAACTTTGAAATGGTACCATTTTACTTCTGTACTCTTCAGAGTCATGTTGGTGTTCTGAAACTACAAAGTAGATTTTTAAACACCTATCTTTGTCACATGCAACTTTGACCCGGCAGAAGATATTCCTTTGGAAAAAATGATTTGAATTGGATTGGTGTAACTGTTGTTTCTAGAGGTGATGACAGGCTTTCAGCTACTTGAATAGGGCAAGTCAGGATTCATGAAACGTATACAACCTTTGAGCGTGTGTAAATTGACATATCCAGAAAGGAGCAGATGTACTACTGTCAAAACAGTTTCTCTCCACCTCTAGAAATATCCAGAGCTATGTAAAGCATGCAACTGAGCTTTATTCTCATGAAGAAAGAGGTTTAAATGCAAAAAAGAAAACAAAAGCTTATCGTACTGGTGACATTTTCATTATATAGATTCCAAAAGAGTGCTTTAATTGAAAAGAGCTGAAAACACACAATGGGATGTAAACCTAAATAACTATAAATATCATATTTCCCATTCTTGCATACCACCTACATTATAAAATTAAGCACAGCAGGACATATGACCGCGTGGCCTAATGGATAAGGCGTCTGACTTCGAATCAGAAGACTGAGGGTTCGAGTCCCTTCGTGGTCGGTTTTTGCCAATGGTCACACAACTCAGCTTTCCATTCAGAATGGAAGCAGGCTCTTCCAATACTCATATAGCCATCATGTTCTCATTCCTAATTATTCATGAAGTGGAGTACATACTGCACAGTCATTTAGATTGCATCTTCAGCCTAAAATCTTGTTCATGTTAGTGGCATTAAGAAGTGCTTCTATGTACACGCACTGAATATGTAATAGGGTTGAAGAATTTTGACTTGACAGAATGGGTTTTTGGCTTAAGGGTGTGTAGATGAAATGCAAGGTGTATAAGTATGTGTTCATGGAGTGCTTCAAGTGTAAAATCTGTATGATTTGTGCAGTTAAAGTGCTAATTTTGCCTACGAGAAAGAAAAGTACTACAGAAGAATTATAAAGGATTGGCACATTGGCTGCCTTTGCTGATGACACAGTTGGCTAATTTGTAAAGCATTGGTATATTAAGTTGCAGAGTGTGGTTGAACTTGGTTAGGAGACTTGGTGCCTGTTTCTGTGTCCTGCTGAAGACAAGGAAGGCTTGATACCACTGTCAAAGCCCAGTTTATTGAGAAAAGCATCCAGGAAAGAAGAAGTGTTGAGTCGAAAGTGGTTCTCCTCAATTTCTCTCCACTTGCTCGAAATGCAGAGCCTCCATTATAGCACAGAACAGAGTGTTAAAGTCGGGGATGGAAGAGATTGAAAATGGGAAGTTTACTTATGGAGAGAACTGAGAAATGTCCTGTGTGCAGACACCAGTGTTTGACGATTGAATACATTTAAATAATGCCTCTAGACTGCATCTGTTTATCTGTGCCTCAGTGGCCTAATTGGTAAGGCACTGGCCTCCTAAGCCAGGGATTGTGGGTTCGAGTCCCATCTGAGGTGAAAACCAATATCTGCTCTTACTTTTCAAGAAAAATTTATATATTTATAACATGCTTCCGCTCAGAAGCTTATGAGGTATTAGGAACTTTGAAATGGTACCATTTTACTTCTGTACTCTTCAGGGTCATGTTGGTGTTCTGAAACTACAAAGTAGATTTTTAAACACCTATCTTTGTCAGATGCAACTTTGACCCAGCAGAAGATATTCCTTTGGAAAAAATGATTTGAATTGGATTGGTGTAACTGTTGTTTCTAGAGGTGGTGACAGGCTTTCAGCTACTTGAATAGGGCAAGTCAGTGTAGGAGAGTAGGGTCTGCAATCCTATGATCACCCAGATTTTTTTTCTTTTGTTTCACTGGTTTACGACTTTCTCTGGCTGTGGGCCTGCCAATCAGACCCACAGCCTGGCTGTTCTCTCTCTAAATTACAACATGTACCCTAGGTGCATTTACCAATTGGTACTGGGCCACCTTATCAGACCCTGTAACTCAGGGCATAGGTGTACCCAGGGCTGCCAGGGGCTGCAGCATGTATTATGCCACCCCTGGCTGGCCTCCTAAATTTGACACAACTGGCTGCATGACAGCTGGGGCAAAGTCGTGTAATCACCCTTTGCTGTAGGTGTAGTATACCTATACCTAACCCTAAAATGGACACACCGATTCCTATCAGTCACTCCTATGGCAGGCCTTGACAATCCTGAAGGCAGAGTGCTTGGAATCGTGTGAGATGGTGCTCTGGCATGAGCTGAGCCTGTCTTCAGCTTGCGGAACCAAGTCCTAATAGCTGTTCCATGATATCGCATACCATATACTCTTAAGTGCATTATAATCCTCGCGGTTAAATGCTAACTTTGGTATTGCTTTATCAAAACATGTCGAGTAAGGTGTCATACGAATTGGAATACTAACCCCTCGCCAATTCTGGCGACGGGGTTAGCATTCCACCCTTCTAGAGGGACACGACATGTATGTAACTGTGAACCCCGGTTAAAGTTAAACGAAGCCTCAGCTCCACAAAATGGATGCTGCCACCACAGACACGAGTCTGACCCCCTGCAGCTGGGAGTCCTTCCAGCGAGGGGAGCCTGGACAAAGGGTTTCCTGTCAGGGGCGGTGCTAGCACCGTCCCAGACATGGTTTTGTGTATCCTGGGTAGGCAGGGCTTTTCAGGAAGGTGCCTGCTGAGTGGCACCCCGGTGCTCACTATGCATAGGCCGGTCAGAACCAGTTCCAGGGGCACACCAGCCCCTGGCCTGGGGAAAGTCCGGCATGGCAGAGGGGTGTAACCACCCCCTCCTAGTCCCACCCATAGGCAGGACCTAGTCACTGGGTCAGCCCCCTTTTTTAGTATAAAGATGGGAGCGGGCCCCCTGTTCAAATTAGATCATCTTTGGAATCAAGACACGACTTTCTGCGAAAGGACATCAAGATTTCCTTCTTCAAGATTCTCCCTTGTGGCTAAGGAGTAGTCACCCTGCATCCGCAGGCATCATCCTAAGAACACTGTGGTCTGCTGCAAGTCCTTCCTCCGGAATCCGACTGCCCTGCTCGACGAGACCCAGCTTCCCTGGCACCTCTGACCTCTACTCACCTCTACAGCAAAGCTGAGAACTGTGAGTGCGACAAGACCTCGAGGGACCGACGATCGCCAAGACTGCACGACTTCTTTGCAACAAGCCCACCGTGTGCTCCACTGGTGAGTGCTTTGGAGTCCGAGAAGCCCCAACCCTGAGCAGCTCCAGCACCGAAGATCAGCCCTCCAGCATCTCCACGATCTGCGTGGGGCCCTTCTACTTTTGCGTGCTCACCGCGCTGTGTGGCTACTAGCCGGCTGGCTTGTGGCCTTCTTCACGATGCACGACGACATCACTGCTGCTGGTCTGGTTGCTCCAGACTGGCCCTTGCTTCCTTCTTCAAGAGAGGCACCCCGGACCCTCCTGGTCCACTCCAGACGCCATTTTGAGTCCACCGCGTGGGCTTGAATTTGCCAAGGCTTTGTTGCCCAATCCTGGGTCCAGCGACGCCAACAGCTTCATCCATCGTGGCACAGCTCGCTCCTCCATCCTGGTTGCCGACAACGCCTCCTGGTCCGTGAGATCTGCAAGCACAGCGTCACCCACTCACCTAGTCGAGGTGACTACCATCCGGTGCCCTCCTGGTGCCACCTGACTACTGGCCAGTAGTCTCGAACTTGGTCCCCTCTGCTTTCAGATGTCATCTTCCTTCGATCCAGGCTTTGATCCATCGAACTTTCTTCACTGGTCGCCTGCCAGCAACTTCTTTCTTCCAGGCTCCTGGTCCGTCTACGAGGATTCCCGACGTCTTTTGAGACCTATGCAGCTGCAGCCCCTGGGCTAGGTAACTTCGGCATTTCGGTGCCCCAGCATAGCCTCACTATCCAAGGGTCAGAATCCACTTTCGTTTTCCTCCTACCAGGTCGGGTTCGCCCGAGAACACTAACTTTGGCATTACTTGCTACTATAGACTTTGTCCCGCATCACGCGTGAGAGTGCACACTCTGCACCCGAGTCCCCTGGGTCTCCTAGAAGTAATCTGAAGATTCTATAGTCAAGTCCTAGCGATTCCAAAGGCTATTAGTACTGTACTTACCTGCTAGTAATTTCGCATTCCAATTTCAGAGTATATGGTTTTCCGTGCCCCTCGGGCATTTGTATATACTGTGCTAACTTAAGTATTTTTGTAAGAGTTTTGTTTTGTGCTTAGTACCCTGTCCTCATAAAGAGTACAGGGCTGTTGTGATTCTTAATAAATATCGTGTTTATTTTCATAACACTTGTGTGGTGTCCTTTCACTTGGCATTCAAGGGGTATATGTGTGGTAAACAGCTGGCTTAACACGCCCTCTCGAGTCTTCACGCTACTAGGATAGCTGGTCTATAAGGTTGACTTACAACCAATCATCAATAAGGGTTGCTGGACTGATACATAGTGTTCACTAGAATAGTGAGCACTGCATATCAGGCCACCTTCTCACATTGGTGAGCAGCGGTTGGGATTTGAGCTTGCTGTTGTTTTACCACACGTATCCTAAGAATATCTTGTTGAAAGATCACATAAGTACTGTTAGTACATATAACTAAGCTTAGAATACTCTGAGTTCTACTGAACCAGCTGTTGCAGCTCCTCAAGGCTTAGCACACCTTGGCTGCAACTCTTAGCAAGGGATCAGTAGGTAAACACATAGTGTAGGTAGGTGCATCACTTACACCACACTAGAAACAGTATGTCAGACAAAGGAGGAAACTCTGAGTCTCCCCTTGTGTCAGTGGACCCTCCACAGGTCCTCCCTTCCAGATATACTGTGCTTAGCTTCCATGAGTTACAACAAGTGTGTACCTCTAGGAAGATGAAGCAGGGGTCTAACCCCACAACTTCCTTTCTGATTGGTCTCTTAGAGACTTATGATGCCAGAAAAGCTGAGAAACTTCTTAGCTCTTCTAATCCAGATGGGAACATGCCTCCCCTTGAGGGAACCAGAGGAGACCCTGACCTAATCCACCTCTCAGCTGAGACTGAAGAGGGGGAGGAGGATGAGGAGCCCTCTGGGGATGAGGCAGACAAGGGACAGGTAGAAGTCAGCAGACTAACCAGGTCCAACTTAAGCAGATATGACATTGGTACTGGGGGAACCCTGGGGCCACTATCAGGTCAGCTTAACATTGGGAATGGACGAGCCAGATCTCTATCAAGAGGCTCTGGCAGATACCTTCAAACCAATGGCTCTCACAACTCTTCTCAAAGAGGGATGACTTCCCCTCAGAGGAGAGTGTATGAAGCTAAAGAAAGGGCAGCCAATCTGAGGATTGAAAGGGAAGAACTTGCCCTGGCCAAAGAGAGGCTTGCCTTTGCTAGAGAGCAACAGTTAAGTGGGGTCGTCCCCACTGGTGGCAGCATTGTACCTAGCAATAGGGAAAGGAGTTTTGATACAAAACACCTGGGTAAGATAGTGCCCCCCTTTAAAGAAGGGGATGACATCCACAAATGGATTACTGCTTTGGAGAGGGCCTGCACTGTGCAGGGTGTTCCCCAGAGTCAGTGGGCAGCTATCTTGTGGCTCTCCTTTGAAGGTAAAGGAAGAGACAAGCTCCTCACTACTAGAGTGGAGGATGCTAACAATTACCAAATCTTGAAAATACACTGATTGATGGGTTTGGCCTAACCACTGAGCAGTACAGGTTGCTGTTCAGGGATACCCAGAAAACTCAGTCTCAAGATTGGGCTGACTTTGTAGATTGTGCCACTAAGGCTTTGGAGGGCTGGTTGCTGGGCAGTAAGGTTACTGATTATACAGGATTGTACAATTTGATCATGAGAGAACAAATTTTAAACAATTGTCAGAACCAGTTGTTGCATCAGCATCTTGTTGACTCAGATCTGACCTCTCCCCAAGAATTGGGAAAGAAGGCAGACAGATGGGTCAGAACAAGAGTTAAACAGAACCAGGGCCAGAATCAAGGTGGTCAGAAGAAAGCAGACCAGAAGGGTAAAGATTCTAAGGGGGAACAAAATGACCAGAAGTCTTCGACAGGTCCCCAACAACCCAAAGAGGGTGGAGGTCAGGCTCCCCAGAAGAAGAAAAACCAAAAAGCCAATCTAAAAGGTGGTGCCAATACTGCAAAAGTAAAACTCACTGGTTTAGTGAGTGCACCAAGAAAGGAGGAGGGCAGACTCCTGCCACTGCAGCCCCTAAGGCACCTGTGCCCCCTAGTACAGTCAGCAGTGGTAGTGCACCTCCCAAGGGTTTAGTAGGGTTAACCCTGGGTTCTGAGGGGTGTGACAACTTAGTTGGTACACTCACTCAGGCTGTCCTTGTTTGTACAGGGGATGTGGATATGTCCCCTGATATAAGTCCCAATACTTTGGGCAAATACAGACAGACACCTTTCATTAATGGAAAAATGGCTCAGGCCTATAGGGACACTTGTGCCAGTGTCACAATGGTGACACCTAACTTTGTGGACCCTGGACAGATCATGCCAGGTACAGAATTCCTGGTGACCAATGCAAGCAATGTCACTACCAATCACAGTATGGCAATTGTAGCTTTCTCCTGGGGAGGGGTAACTGGCCAAAAGAAGGTTGTAGTTAGTTCAGACCTCCCAGTGGATTGTTTGTTGGGCAATGATTTGGAGTCATCACAATGGTCAGAAGTGGAGCAGAGGACTCACATGGAAATGTTAGGCTTGCCAGCACATGTGTTTGCTGTGACTAGGTCACAGGTCAGGAAATGCCCCACTGAACAGGTGCTGGATCCTGGAACAATAGACCAGACACCTCCCAAGAAAAAGAGCAGTAGGGTTAAGGCTGTGCCTTCCCCCTTGCCCCAGGTTGTGGATCAAGTCTCACAGGAGGCTGACCTACAGGAATTGAGGGAAACTGAGCCTAGAGAGTTTGAACTTGATCAAGTTGAATTCTTGGGTTCAGGGGGACCCTCAAGGGAAGACCTGGGGAGGGACCAGTTAGACTGCCCTTCTCTTGAACCCCTTAGACAGCAGGCTGCTGCTGAGGCTGCTGGGAACGCCACAGGTACCCATAAGGTATACTGGGAAGATGGACTCCTGTACACTGAGTCAAGAGACCCCAAGCCTGGCATGACCAGGAGGCTGGTTGTACCCTTGTCTCAGAGAGGTTTCCTCCTTACCTTGGCCCATGAGATTCCCTTAGCAGGTCACTTAGGCCAGACAAAGACTTGGGACAGGCTTGTCTCACACTTTCACTGGCCTCACATGAATGAGGATACCAAGGAGTTTTGTCGCTCCTGTGTCACTTGCCAAGCCAGTGGTAAGTCAGGTGGCACAACAAAGGCCCCCCTTATACCAATGCCTGTGGTGGGGGTGCCCTTTGAAAGAGTGGGGATTGACATTGTTGGTCCAATGGAACCCCAGACAGCATCAGGGCACACGTTTATACTGGTGGTAGTGGATCATGCCACCAGGTATTCTGAAGCTATTCCACTTAGGACCACCACAGCACCTGTGGTGGCAAGGGCCCTAGTTGGAGTGTTCTCCAGAGTGGGCTTCCCTAAGGAGGTTGTCTCTGACAGAGGTGCAAACTTCATGTCAAGCTACTTAACTGCTATGTGGAAGGAGTGTGGTGTCAATTACAAATTCACTACACCCTATCATCCACAATGCAATGGGCTTGTTGAAAGGTTCAACAGGACCCTAAAAGGGATGATTCATGGACTACCTGAAAAGCTCAGGCGTAGATGGGATGTCCTGATTCCCTGCCTTCTGTTTGCTTACAGAGAGGTCCCACAAAAGGGGGTTGGTTACAGCCCTTTTGAACTTTTGTATGGGCATCCTGTGAGAGGCCCCCTGCGTTTGGTGAAGGAAGGATGGGAGAGACCTCTCAAAAAGCCTGCAACCAACATAGTGGACTATGTACTTGGTCTCCGCTCCAGGATGGCTGAGTATATGGAGAAGGCATCTGAAAACCTTAAGGCCAGTCAAGAACTTCAAAAAGCTTGGCATGACCAAAAGGCTGTCCTGACTGTTTACCAGCATGGACAGAAGGTGTGGGTGTTGGAGCCAGTGGCCCCAGCAGCACTCAAAGACAAATGGTCTGGGCCCCACACAATTCTTGAGCAAAAGGGAGAGGTCACCTACCTGGTGGACCTTGGAACTCCCAGGAGCCCCCACAGGGTGCTCCATGTCAACAGGCTCAAAGCATATGTCGACAGGAAGGACATGAGCTTGCTCATGGCCATAGATGAGGGACAGGAGGAAGAGTGACCCTCTCCCAGACCTGCTCACTCAGAATCCTGATGATGGGTCAGTAGATGGTGTTGTCTTTTGTGGCAGCCTCTCTGAGCATCAACAGAAAGACTGTAAACAGGTTCTTCAGTCTTTCAGACATATGTTTTCTCTGACACCCAGTCAGACCAATTGGTGTACCCATGAGGTTGACACTGGTGACAGCCTGCCAGTTAAGAGTAAAATCTACAGGCAGCCTGATCATGTTAGAGACTGCATAAAAACTGAAGTGCAGAAAATGTTGGAGTTGGGAGTCATTGAACCCTCAGATAGCCCTTGGGCTAGTCCAGTAGTTCTAGTGCCAAAACCTCACACCCAGGATGGTAAGAGAGAGATGAGGTTCTGCGTAGACTACAGGGGTCTCAATGCAGTCACTAAGACTGATGCCCACCCAATACCAAGGGCAGATGAGCTTATAGATAGATTGGCTTCTGCCAACTACTTAAGCACATTTGACCTGACAGCTGGGTATTGGCAAATCAGGTTAGCTGAGGATGCCAAGCCCAAGACAGCATTTTCAACCCCTGGTGGGCATTATCAATTTGTGGTAATGCCCTTTGGTCTGAAAAATGCACCTGCCACCTTCCAAAGGTTGGTGAATCAAGTCCTCACTGGGCTGGATGACTTCTGTGCAGCATATCTAGATGATATTGCTGTCTTTAGCTCCACCTGGGAGGATCACCTGGTCCACCTGAGGAAAGTGTTAGAGGCTCTGCAAGCAGCAGGCCTCACTATCAAGGCCACCAAGTGCCAGATAGGGCAGACACAGGTTGTATACCTGGGCCACCTTGTAGGTGGAGGCCAGGTTCAGCCACTGGAGAGCAAAATACAGTCAATTAGGGACTGGGCTCCTCCAACCACCCAGACTCAGGTTCGAGCTTTCTTGGGCCTGACTGGTTACTACAGAAAGTTTGTCAGGAACTATGGATCAATTGTGACTCCATTAAATGAACTGACAAGTAAGAAAATGCCAAAAAAGGTTCAGTGGACAGCAGGCTGTCAAAAAGCATTCGATGACCTAAAGCAGGCCATGTGCACAGCACCTATCCTTAAGAGTCCAGACTACTCCAAACCATTCATTGTCCAAACAGATGGTTCTGAGTTGGGTGTGGGAGCTGTTCTATCTCAACTGAATTTTGATGGTCAAGACCAGCCCATTGCTTTTATAAGCAGAAGGCTGACCCCCAGAGAGAAGAATTGGTCAGCTATTGAGAGGGAGGCCTTTGCTGTGGTTTGGGCCCTGAAGAAGCTGAGGCCATACTTGTTTGGCACTCACTTCAAGATTCAGACCGACCATAAGCCCCTCTTGTGGCTAAATCAGATGAAGGGTGAAAACCCCAAACTGCTTAGGTGGTCCATTTCCCTACAGGGGATGGACTTTACAGTGGAACATAGACCTGGTACTGATCATGGCAATGCCGATGGGCTCTCCAGATATTTCCACTTAGAACAAGAAGACTCACCTGGTCAAGGTTAGCTTATTGTCCCAAAGTTTGGGGGGGGGGTCATGTAGGAGAGTAGGGTCTGCAATCCTATGATCACCCAGATTTTTTGCTTTTGTTTCACTGGTTTACAACTTTCTCTGGCTGTGGGCCTGCCAATCAGACCCACAGCCTGGCTGTTCTCTCTCTAAATTACAACATGTACCCTAGGTGCATTTACCAATTGGTACTGGGCCACCTTATCAGACCCTGTAACTCAGGGCATAGGTGTACCCAGGGCTGCCAGGGGCTGCAGCATGTATTATGCCACCCCTGGCTGGCCTCCTACATTTGACACAACTGGCTGCATGACAGCTGGGGCAAAGTTGTGTAATCACCCTTTGCTGTAGGTGTAGTATACCTATACCTAACCCTAAAATGGACACACCGATTCCTATCAGTCACTCCTATGGCAGGCCTTGACAATCCTGAAGGCAGAGTGCTTGGAATCGTGTGAGATGGTGCTCTGGCATGAGCTGAGCCTGTCTGCAGCTTGCGGAACCAAGTCCTAATAGCTGTTCCATGATATCGCATACCATATACTCTTAAGTGCATTATAATCCTCGCGGTTAAATGCTAACTTTGGTATTGCTTTATCAAAACATGTCGAGTAAGGTGTCATACGAATCGGAATACTAACCCCTCGCCAATTCTGGCGACGGGGTTAGCATTCCACCCTTCTAGAGGGACACGACATGTATGTAACTGTGAACCCCGGTTCAAGTTAAACGAAGCCTCAGCTCCACAAAATGGATGCTGCCACCACAGACACGAGTCTGACCCCCTGCAGCTGGGAGTCCTTCCAGCGAGGGGAGCCTGGACAAAGGGTTTCCTGTCAGGGGCGGTAGTAGCACCGTCCCAGACATGGTTTTTTGTATCCTGGGTAGGCAGGGCTTTTCAGGAAGGTGACTGCTGAATGGCACCCCGGTGCTCACTACGCATAGGCCGGTCAGAACCAGTTCCAGGGGCACACCAGCCCCTGGCCTGGGGAAAGTCCGGCATGGCAGAGGGGTGTAACCACCCCCCTCCTAGTCCCACCCATAGGCAGGACCTAGTCACCGGGTCAGCCCCCTTTTTTAGTATAAAGATGGGAGCGGGCCCCCTGTTCAAATTAGATCATCTTTGCAATCAAGACACAACTTTCTGCGAAAGGACATCAAGATTTCCTTCTTCAAGATTCTCCCTTGTGGCTAAGGAGTAGTCACCCTGCATCCGCAGGCACCATCCTAAGAACACTGCGGTCTGCTGCAAGTCCTTCCTCCGGAATCCGACTGCCCAGCTCGACGAGACCCGGCTTCCCTGGCACCTCTGACCTCTACTCACCTCTACAGCAAAGCTGAGAACTGTGAGTGCGACGAGACCTCGAGGGACCGACGATCGCCAAGACTGCACGACTTCTTTGCAACAAGCCCACCGTGTGCTCCACTGGTGAGTGCTTTGGGGTCCGAGAAGCCCCAACCCTGAGCAGCTCCAGCACCGAAGATCAGCCCTCCAGCATCTCCACGATCTGCATGGGGCCCTTCTGCTTTTGCATGCTCACCGCGCTGTGTGGCTACTAGCTGGCTGGCTTGTGGCCTTCTTCACGATGCCCGACGACATCACTGCTGCTGGTCTGGTTGCTCCAGACTGGCCCTTGCTTCCTTCTTCAAGAGAGGCACCCCGGACCCTCCTGGTCCACTCCAGACGCCATTTTGAGTCCACCGCGTGGGCTTGAATTTGCCAAGGCTTTGTTGCCCAATCCTGGGTCCAGCGACGCCGACAGCTTCATCCATCGTGGGACAGCTCGATCCTCCATCCTGGTCGCCGACAACGCCTCCTGGTCCGTGAGATCTGCAAGCACAGCGTCACCCACTCACCTAGTCGTGGTGACTACCATCCGGTGCCCTCCTGGTGCCACCTGACTACCGGCCAGTAGTCTCGAACTTGGTCCCCTCTGCTTTCAGGTGTCATCTTCCTTCGATCCAGGCTTGGATCCATCGAACTTTCTTCACTGGTCGCCTGCCAGCAACTTCTTTCTTCCAGGCTCCTGGTCCGTCTACGAGGATTCCTGACGTCTTTTGAGACCTATGCAGCTGCAGCCCCTGGGCTAGGTAACTTCGGCATTTCGGTGCCCCAGCATAGCCTCACTATCCAAGGGTCAGAATCCACTTTCGTTTTCCTCCTACCAGGTCGGGTTCGCCCGAGAACACTAACTTTGTCATTACTAGCTACCATAGACTTTGTCCCGCATCACGCGTGAGAGTGCACACTCTGCACCCGAGTCCCCTGGGTCTCCTAGAAGTAATCTGAAGATTCTATAGTCAAGTCCTAGCGATTCCAAAGGCTATTAGTACTGTACTTACCTGCTAGTAATTTCGCATTCCACTTTCAGAGTATATGGTTTTCCGTGCCCCTCGGCCATTTGTATATACTGTGCTAACTTAAGTATTTTCGTAAGAGTTTTGTTTTGTGCTTAGTACCCTGTCCTCATAAAGAGTACAGGGCTGTTGTGATTCTTAATAAATATCGTGTTTATTTTCATAACACTTGTGTGGTGTCCTTTCACTTGGCATTCAAGGGGTATATGTGTGGTAAACAGCTGGCTTAACACGCCCTCTCGAGTCTTTAGCCTTAGACTGCTCGTATGCACGCTACTAGGATAGCTGGTCTATAAGGTTGACTTACAACCAATCATCAATAAGGGTTGCTGGACTGATACATAGTGTTCACTAGAATAGTGAGCACTGCATATCAGGCCACCTTCTCACAGTCAGGATTCATGAAACGTATACAACCTTTGAGCGTGTGTAAATTGGCATATCCAGAAAGGAGCAGTTTGTACTACTGTCAAAACAGTTTCTCTCCACTTCTGGAAATATCCAGAGCTATGTAAAGCATACAACTGAGCTTTAATCTCATTAAGAAAGAGGTTTAAATGCAAAAAAGAAAACAAAAGCTTATCGTACTGGTGACATTTTCAATATATAGATTCCAAAAGAGTGCTTTAATTGAAAGGAGCTGAAAACACACAATGGGATGTAAACCTAAATAACTATCAATATCATATTTCCCATCCTTGCATACCACCTACATTATAAAAATAAGCACAGCAGGACATATGACTGCGTGGCCTAATGGATAAGGCGTCTGACTTCGAATCAGAAGATTGAGGGTTCGAGTCCCTTCGTGGTCGGTTTTTGCCAATGGTCACACAACTCAGATTTCCATTCAGAATGGAAGCAGGCTCTTCCAATACTCTTATAGCCATCATGTTCTCATTCCTAATTATTCATGAAGTGGAGTACATACTGCACAGTCATTTAGATTGAATCTTCAGCCTAAAATCTTGTTCATGTTAGTGGCATTAAGAAGTGCTTCTATGTACACGCACTGAATATGTAATAGGGTTGCAGAATTTTGACTTGACAGAACGGGTTTTTAGTTAAGGGTGTGTAGATGAAATGCAAGGTGTGTAAGTATGGGTTTATGGAGTGCTTCAAGTGTAAAATCTGTATGATTTGTGCAGTTAAAGTGCTAATTTTGCCTACGAGAAAGAAAAGTACTACAGAAGAATTATAAAGGTTTTGCACATTGGCTGCCTTTGCTGATGACACAGTTGGCTAATTTGGAAAGCATTGGTCTATTAAGTTGCAGAGTGTGGTTGAACTTGGTTAGCAGACTTGGTGCCTGTTTCTGTGTCCTGCTGAAGACAAGGACGGCTTGATACCACTGTCAAAGCCCAGTTTATTGAGAAAAGCATCCAGGAAAGAAGAAGTGTTGAGTCGAAAGTGGTTCTCCTCCAATTTCTCTCCACTTGCTCGAAATGCAGAGAGTCCATTATAGCACAGAACAGAGTGTTAAAGTCGGGGATGGAAGAGGATGAAAATGGGAAGTTTACTTATGGAGAGAACTAAGAAATGTCCTGTGTGCAGACACCAGTGTTTGACGATTGCATACATTTAAATAATGCCTCAAGACTGCAAGCGTTCATCTGTGCCTCAGTGACCTAATGGCTAAGGCACTGGCCTCCTAATCCAGGGATTGTGGGTTCGAGTCCCATCTGAGGTGAAAACCAATATCCACTGTTACTTTTCTAGAAAAATGTATATATTTATTACATGCTTCCGCTCAGAAGCTTATGAGGTATTAGGAACTTTGAAATGGTACCATTTTACTTCTGTACTCTCCGGACTCATGTTGGTGTTCTGAAACTACAAAGTAGATTTTTAAACACCTATCTTTGTCAGATGCAACTTTGACCCAGCAGAAGATATTCCTTTGGAAAAAATGATTTGAATTGGATTGGTGTAACTGTTGTTTCTAGAGGTGGTGACAGGCTTTCAGCTACTTGAATAGGGCAAGTCAGGATTTATGAAACACATACAACCTTTGAGTGTGTGTAAATTGGCATATCCAGAAAGGAGCAGTTTGTACTATTGTCAAAACAGTTTCTCTCCACTTCTGGAAATATCCAGAGCTATGTAAAGCATACAACTGAGCTTTAATCTCATGAAGAAAGAGATTTAAATGCAAAAAAGAAAACAAAAGCTTATCGTACTGGTGACATTTTCATTATATAGATTCCAAAAGAGTGCTTTAATTGAAAGGAGCTGAAAACACACAATGGGATGTAAACCTAAAGAACTATAAATATCATATTTCCCATCCTTGCATACCACCTACATTGTAAAAATAAGCACAGCAGGTCATATGACCGCGTGGCCTAATGGATAAGGCGTCTGACTTCGGATCAGAAGATTGAGGGTTCGAGTCCCTTCGTGGTCGGTTTTTGCCAATGGTCACACAACTCAGCTTTCTATTCAGAATGGAAGCAGGCTCTTCCAATACTCTTATAGCCATCATGTTCTCATTCCTAATTATTCATGAAGTGGAGTACATACTGCACAGTCATTTAGATTGCATCTTCAGCCTAAAATCTTGTTCATGTTAGTGGCATTAAGAAGTGCTTCTATGTACACGCACTGAATATGTAATAGGGTTGCAGAATTTTGACTTGACAGAATGGGTTTTTAGCTTAAGGGTGTGTAGATGAAATGCAAGGTGTGTAAGTATGTGTTCATGGAGTGCTTCAAGTGTAAAATCTGTATGATTTGTGCAGTTAAAGTGCTAATTTTGCCTACGAGAAAGAAAAGTACTACAGAAGAATTATAAAGGATTGGCACATTGGCTGCCTTTGCTGATGACACAGTTGGCTAATTTGTAAAGCATTGGTATAATAAGTTGCAGAGTGTGGTTGAACTTGGTTAGGAGACTTGGTGCCTGTTTCTGTGTCCTGCTGAAGACAAGGACGGCTTGATACCACTGTCAAAGCCCAGTTTATTGAGAAAAGCATCCAGGAAAGAAGAAGTGTTGAGTCGAAAGTGGTTCTCCTCCAATTTCTCTCCACTTGCTCGAAATGCAGAGCCTCCATTATAGCACAGAACAGAGTGTTAAAGTGGGGGATGGAAGAGGATGAACATGGGAAGTTTACTTATGGAGAGAACTGAGAAATGTCCTGTGTGCAGACACCACTGTTTTTCGATTGAATACATTTAAATAATGCCTCTAGACTGCAAGTGTTTATCTGTTCCTCAGTGGCCTAATGGATAAGGCACTGGCCTCCTAAGCCAGGGATTGTGGGTTCGAGTCCCATCTGAGGTGAAAACCAGTATCCACTCTTAATTTTCCAGAAACATTTATATATTTATTACATGCTTCCGCTCAGAAGCTTATGAGGTATTAGGAACTTTGAAATGGTACCATTTTACTTCTGTACTCTTCAGGGTCATGTTGGTGTTCTGAAACTACAAAGTAGATTTTTAAACACCTATCTTTGTCAGATGCAACTTTGACCCGGCAGAATATATTCCTTTGGAAAAAATGATTTGAATTGGATTGGTGTAACTGTTGTTTCTAGAGGTGGTGACAGGCTTTCAGCTACTTGAATAGGGCAAGGCAGGATTCATGAAACGTATACAACCTTTGAGCGTGTGTAAATTGGCATATCTAGAATGGAGCAGTTTGCACTACTGTCAAAACAGTTTCTCTCCACTTCTGGAAATATCCAGAGCTATGTAAAGCATACAACTGAGCTTTAATCTCATGAAGAAAGAGGTTTAAATGCAAAAAAGAAAACAAAAGCTTATCGTACTGGTGACATTCTCATTATATAGAGTCCAAAAGAGTGCTTTAATTGAAAGGAGCTGAAAAAACACAATGGGATGTAAACCTAAATAACTATCAATATCATATTTCCCATCCTTGCATACCACCTACATTATAAAAATAAGCACAGCAGGACATATGACCGTGTGGCCTAATGGATAAGGCGTCTGCCTTCGGATCAGAAGCTTGAGGGTTCGAGTCCCTTCGTGGTCCATTTTTGCCAATGGTCACACAACTCAGATTTCCGTTCAGAATGGAAGCAGGCTCTTCCAATACTCTTATAGCCATCATATTCTCATTCCTAATTATTCATGAAGTGGAGTACATACTGCACAGTCATTTAGATTGCATCTTCAGCCTAAAATCTTGTTCATGTTAGTGGCATTAAGAAGTGCTTCTATGTACACGCACGGAATATGTAATAGGGTTGCAGAATTTTGACTTGACAGAATGGGTTTTTAGCTTAAGGGTGTGTAGATGAAATGCAAGGTGTGTAAGTATGTGTTCAATGAGTGCCTCAAGTGTAAAATCTGTATGATTTGTGCAGTTAAAGTGCTAATTTTGCCTACGAGAAAGAGAAGTACTACAGAAGAATTATAAAGGATTGGCACATTGGCTGCCTTTGCTGATGACACAGTTGGCTAATTTGTGAAGCATTGGTCTATTAAGTTGCAGAGTGTGGTTGAACTTGGTTAGGAGACTTGGTGCCTGTTTCTGTGTCCTGCTGAAGACAAGGACGGCTTGATACCACTGTCAAAGCCCAGTTTATTGAGAAAAGCATCCAGGAAAGAAGAAGTGTTGAGTCGAGAGTGGTTCTCCTCCAATTTCTCTCCACTTTCTCGAAATGCAGAGAGTCCATTATAGCACAGAACAGAGTGTTAAAGTCGGGGATGGAAGAGGATGAAAATGGGAAGTTTAATTATGGAGAGAACTGAGAAATGTCCTGTGTGCAGACACCAGTGTTTGACGATTGAATACATTTAAATAATGCCTCTAGACAGCAACTGTTTATCTGTGCCTCAGTGGCCTAATGGATAAGGCACTGGCCTCCAAAGCCAGGGATTGTGGGTTTGAGTGCCATCTGAGGTGAAAACCAATATCAGCTCTTACTTTTCCAGAAAAATTGATATATTTATTACATGCTTCCGCTCAGAAGCTTATGTGGTATTAGGAACTTTGAAATGGTACCATTTTACTTCTGTACTCTTCAGGGTCATGTTGGTGTTCTGAAACTACAAAGTAGATTTTTAAACACCTATCTTTGTCAGATGCAACTTTGACCCGGCAGAGGATATTCCTTTGGAAAAAATGATTTGAATTAGATTGGTGTAACTGTTGTTTCTAGAGGTGGTGACAGGCTTTCAGCTACTTGAATAGGGCAAGGCAGGATTCATGAAACATATACAACCTTTGAGCATGTGTAAATTGGCATATCCAGAAAGGAGCAGTTTGTACTACTGTCAAAACAGTTTCTCTCCACTTCTGGAAATATCCAGAGCTATGTAAAGCATACAACTGAGCTTTAATCTCATGAAGAAAGAGGTTTAAATGCAAAAAAGAAAACAAAAGCTTATCGTACTTGTGACATTCTCATTATATAGATTCCAAAAGAGTGCTTTAATTGTAAGGAGCTGAAAAAACACAATGGGATGTAAACCTAAATAACTATCAATATCATATTTCCCATCCTTGCATACTACCTACATTATGAAAATAAGCACAGCAGAACATATGACCGCGTGGCCTAATGGATAAGGTGTCTGACTTCGGATCAGAAGATTGAGGGTTCGAGTCCCTTCGTGGTCGGTTTTTGCCAATGGACACACAACTCAGCTTTCCGTTCAGAATGGAAGCAGGCTCTTCCAATACTCTTATAGCCATCATGTTCTCATTCCTAATTATTCATGAAGTGGAGTACATACTGCACAGGCATTTAGATTGCATCTTCAGCCTAAAATCTTGTCCATGTTAGTGGCATTAAGATGTGCTTCTATGTACACGCACTGAATATGTAATAGGGTTGCAGAATTTTGACTTGACAGAATGGGTTTTTAGCTTAAGGGTGTGTAGATGAAATGCAAGGTGTGTAAGTATGTGTTCATGGAGTGCTTCAAGTGTAAAAATCTGTATGATTTGTGCAGTTAAAGTGCTAATTTTGCCTTCGAGAAAGAAAAGTACTACAGAAGAATTATAAAGGATTGGCACATTGGCTGCCTTTGCTGATGACACAGTTGGCTAATTTGTAAAGCATTGGTCTATTAAGTTGCAGAGTGTGGTTGAACTTGGTTAGGAGACTTGGTGCCTGTTTCTGTGTCCTGCTGAAGACAAGGACGGCTTGATACCACTGTCAAAGCCCAGTTTATTGAGAAAAGCATCCAGGAAAGAAGAAGTGTTGAGTCGAAAGTGGTTCTCCTCCAATTTCTCTCCACTTGCTCGAAATGCAGAGCCTCCATTATAGCACAGAACTTAGTGTTAAAGTCGGGGATGGAAGAGGATGAAAATGGGAAGTTTACTTATGGAGAGAACTGAGAAATGTCCTGTGTGCAGACACCAGTGTTTGACGATTGAATACATTTAAATAATGCCTCTAGACTGCAAGTGTTTATCTGTGCCTCATTGGCCTAATGGATAAGGCACTGGCCTCCAAAGCCAGGGATTGTGGGTTTGAGTCCCATCTGAGGTGAAAACCAATATCGGCTCTTACTTTTCCAGAAAAATTGATATATTTATTACATGCTTCCGCTCAGAAGCTTATGAGGTATTAGGAACTTTGAAATGGTACCATTTTACTTCTGTACTCTCCGGACTCATGTTGGTGTTCTCAAACTACAAAGTAGATTTTTAAACACCTATCTTTGTCAGATGCAACTTTGACCCAGCAGAAGATATTCCTTTGGAAAAAATGATTTGAATTGGATTGGTGTAACTGTTGTTTCTAGAGGTGGTGACCGGCTTTCAGCTACTTGAATAGGGCAAGTCAGGATTCATGAAACACATACAACCTTTGAGCGAGTGTAAATTGGCATATCCAGAAAGGAGCAGTTTGTACTACTGTCAAAACAGTTTCTCCCCACTTCTGGAAATATCCAGAGCTATGTAAAGCATACAACTGAGCTTTAATCTCATGAAGAAAGAGGTTTAAATGCAAAAAAGAAAACAAAAGCTTATCGTACTGGTGACATTTTCATTATATAGATTCCAAAAGAGTGCTTTAATTGAAAGGAGCTGAAAACACACAATGGGATGTAAACCTAAATAACTATCAATATCATATTTCCCATCCTTGCATACCACCTACATTATAAAAATAAGCACAGCAGGACATATGACTGCGTGGCCTAATGGATAAGGCGTCTGACTTCGGATCAGAAGATTGAGGGTTCGAGTCCCTTCGTGGTTGGTTTTTGGCAATGGTCACACAACTCAGCTTTCCATTCAGAATGGAAGCAGGCTCTTCCAATACTCTTATAGCCATCATGTTCTCATTCCTAATTATTCATGAAGTGGAGTACATACTGCACAGTCATTTAGATTGCATCTTCAGCCTAAAATCTTGTTCATGTTAGTGGCATTAAGAAGTGCTTCTATGTACACGCACTGAATATGTAATAGGGTTGCAGAATTTTGACTTGACAGAATGGGTTTTTAGCTTAAGGGTGTGTAGATGAAATTCAAGGTGTGTAAGTATGTGTTTATGTAGTGCTTCAAGTGTAAAATCTGTATGATTTGTGCAGTTAAAGTGCTAATTTTGCCTACGAGAAAGTAAAGTACTACAGAAGAATTATAAAGGATTGTCATCGACTGCTCCCTCAACTCCACCACCTTCCCGGAAAGCTGGAAACACGCCGAACTCAGCGCCCTTCTGAAAAAACCCACAGCGGACCCCACCGAACTCAAAAACTACCGCCCCATCTCGCTCCTACCATTCCCGGCCAAAGTCATCGAGAAAGCCGTCAACAACCAGCTCGCTGCCTTCCTCGAAAGCAACAAATCCCTCGACTCTTCACAGTCCGGCTTCCGAGCCACACCACTGGAGTCAAGCTAGCCGGGCTGATGAGAGGTGTTACCTCGAAGCCGGTCCGGTCCTCGGATGCTTGATTCCGTTCTGGGAAGGACATGGCTTTTGTAGTTCGGACTGGACTGTTCCCATGGGGCACAGGGTCAGAGCTGATTTGCATATCGCCATTGTCTAACCCGGGGTGGTGTGGAGTGCAAAAAAACGATGGATTTGGGCCCAGATCTTTGGACTGGGTTGAGTGTGTGACATTGATCCACATTCGGTCCATCACCTGTTGTTTTTGCAAATTCCGAGCCAAACACAGCACGGAGACCGCTCTCATCGCAGCTACAGACGACATTCGAACTCTACTAGACAACGGAGACACAGTCGCCCTCATCCTCCTCGACCTCTCCGCAGCCTTCGACACAGTCTGCCATGGCACTCTCCTACAGCGCCTCAATAACACCGGGATCCAAGGAAAAGCTCTGGAATGGATCACCTCATTCCTCACCGGAAGAACCCAGAGAGTCCGCCTCCCACCATTCAACTCCAAGGCCACTGAAGTCATCTGCGGCGTACCCCAAGGTTCCTCACTCAGCCCCACCCTCTTCAACGTATACATGAGCCCCCTCGCGACCATCGCTCGCCAACACAACCTCAACATCATCTCCTACGCAGACGACACCCAACTGATCCTATCACTCACCAAAGACCCCAACACCGCCAAAACCAACTTACATGAAGGCATGAAAGAAGTAGCAGAGTGGATGAAGCACAGCCGTCTGAAATTGAACTCAGACAAAACAGAAGTCCTTATCTTAGGCACCTTCCCCGCCGCTTGGGACGACTCTTGGTGGCCAGAGGCCCTTGGAAAAGCACCCATCCCGACGGACCACGCACGAAACCTGGGCATCATCCTGGACTCCTCTCTCTCGATGAACAGACAAGTCAACGCAGTCTCATCTTCATGTTTCAACATCCTCCGCATGCTCAAAAAAACATTTCGCTGGATCCCCACCAAAACTAGAAAGACAGTCACCCATGCACTGGTTACAAGTCGCCTGGACTACGGAAACACCCTATACGCCGGTATCACCGCAAAACTCCAGAAAAAACTCCAACGCATCCAGAATGCATCAGCCAGACTCATACTAGACATCCCACGCAAAGACCATATCTCTAGCCACCTGAAAAACCTCCACTGGCTCCCCATCAATAAGAGGATTACTTTCCGACTCCTAACCCACGCTCACAAAGCACTCTACGAACTTGGACCCGAATGCCTCAACACACGAATTTCCTTCTACACCCCCCCTCGCCAGCTACGATCTTCCAACCAAGCCCTTGCTACCACTCCTCGCATCAATAAAACCACCATGGGAGGTAGATCCTTCTCCTACCTCGCAGATAAAACCTGGAACTCACTCCCCATCCACCTACGTCTCACACAGAACCACCTAGCATTCAGAAAGCAACTTAAAACCTGGTTATTCGACAAGTAACTCCCTTCCCCTCCCCAAGCGCCTTGAGACCCTCTGGGTATGTAGCGCGCTATACAAATTTCTACTTGACTTGACTTGACTTGACAGGCTTTCAGCTACTTGAATAGGGCAAGTCAGGATTCATGAAACACATACAACCTTTGAGCGTGTGTAAATTGGCATATCCAGAAAGGAGCAGTTTGTACTACTGTCAAAACAGTTTCTCTCCACTTCTGGAAATATCCAGAGCTATGTAAAGCATACAACTGAGCTTTAATCTCATGAAGAAAGAGGTTTAAATGCAAAAAAGAAAACAAAAGCTTATCGTACTGGTGACATTTTCATTATATAGATTCAAAAAGAGTGCTTTAATTGAAAGGAGCTGAAAACACACAATGGAATGTAAACCTAAATAACTATCAATATCATATTTCCCATCCTTGCATACCACCTACATTATAAAAATAAGCACAGCAGGACATATGACCGGGAGGCCTAATGGATAAGGCGTCTGACTTCGGATCAGAAGATTGAGGGTTCGAGTCCCTTCGTGGTCGGTTTTTGCCAATGATCACACAACTCAGATTTCCATTCAGAATGGAAGCAGGCTCTTCCAATACTCTTATAGCCATCATGTTCTCATTCCTAATTATTCATGAAGTGGAGTACATACTGCACAGTCATTTAGATTGCATCTTCAGCCTAAAATCTTGTTCATGTTAGTGGCATTAGGAAGTGCTTCTATGTACACGCACTGAATATGTAATAGGGTTGCAGAATTTTGACTTGAAAGAATAGGTTTTTAGCTTAAGGGTGTGTAGATGAAATGCAAGGTGTGTGAGTATGTGTTCATGGAGTGCTTCAAGTGTAAAATCTGTATGATTTGTGCAGTTAAAGTGCTAATTTTGCCTACGAGAAAGAGAAGTACTACAGAAGAATTATAAAGGATTGGCACATTGGCTGCCTTTGCTGATGACACAGTTGGCTAATTTGTAAAGCATTGGTCTATTAAGTTGCAGAGTTTAGTTGAACTTGGTTAGGAGACTTGGTGCCTGTTTCTGTGTCCTGCTGAAGACAAGGACGGCTTGATACCACTGTCAAAGCCCAGTTTATTGAGAAAAGCATCCAGGAAAGAAGAAGTGTTGAGTCGAAAGTGGTTCTCCTCCAATTTCTCTCCACTTGCTCGAAATGCAGAGCCTCCATTATAGCACAAAACAGAGTGTTAAAGTCGGGGATGGAAGAGGATGAAAATGGGAAGTTTACTTATGGAGAGGACTGAGAAATGTCCTGTGTGCAGACACCAGTGTTTGACGATTGAATACATTTAAATAATGCCTCTAGACTGCAAGTGTTTATCTGTGCCTCAGTGGCCTAATGGATAAGGCACTGGCCTCCTATGCCAGGGATTGTGGGTTAGAGTCCCATCTGAGGTGAAAACCAATGTCCACTCTTACTTTTCCAGAAAAATTGATATATTTATTACATGCTTCCGCTCAGAAGCTTATGTGGTATTAGGAACTTTGAAATGGTACCATTTTACTTCTGTACTCTTCAGAGTCATGTTGGTGTTCTGAAACTACAAAGTAGATTTTAAACACCTATCTTTGTCAGATGCAACTTTGACCCGGCAGAAGATATTCCTTTGGAAAAAATGATTTGAATTGGATTGGTGTAACTGTTGTTTCTAGAGGTGGTGACAGGCTTTCAGCTACTTGAATAGGGCAAGTCAGGATTCATGAAACGTATACAACTTTGAGCGTGTGTAAATTGGCATATCCAGAAAGGAGCAGTTTTTACTACTGTCAAATTAGTTTCTCTCCACTTCTAGAAATATCCAGAGCTATGTAAAGCATACAACTGAGCTTTATTCTCATGAAGAAAGAGGTTTAAATGCAAAAAAGAAAACAAAAGCTTATCGTACTGGTGACATTCTCATTATACAGATTCCAAAAGAGTGCTTTAATTGAAAGGAGCTGAAAAAACACAATGGGATGTAAACCTAAATAACTATAAATATCATATTTCCCATCCTTGCATACAACCTACATTATAAAAATAAGCACAGCAAGACATATGACCGCGTGGCCTAATGGATAAGGCGTCTGAGTTCGGATCAGAAGATTGAGGGTTCGAGTCCCTTCGTGGTCGGTTTTTGCCAATGGTCACACAACTCAGCTTTCCATTCAGAATGGAAGCAGGCTCTACCAATACTCTTATAGCCATCATGTTCTCATTCCTAATTATTCATGAAGTGGAGTACATACTGCACAGTCATTTAGATTGCATCTTCAGCCTAAAATCTTGTCCATGTTAGTGGCATTAAGAAGTGCTTCTATGTACATGCACTGAATATGTAATAGGGTTGCAGAATTTTGACTTGACAGAATGGGTTTTTAGCTTAAGGGTGTGTAGATGAAATGCAAGGTGTGTAAGTATGTGTTCATGGAGTGCTTCAAGTGTAAAATCTGTATAATTTGTGCAGTTAAAGTGATAATTTTGCCTACGAGAAAGAAAAGTACTACAGAAGAATTATAAAGGATTGGCACGTTGGCTGCCTTTGCTGATGACACAGTTGGCTAATTTGCAAAGCATTGGTATATTACGTTGCAGAGTGTGGTTGAACTTGGTTAGGAGACTTGGTGCCTGTTCTGTGTCCTGCTGAAGACAAGGACGGCTTGATACCACTGTCAAAGCCCAGTTTATTGAGAAAAGCATCCAGGAAAGAAGAAGTGTTTAGTCAAAAGTGGTTCTCCTCCAATTTCTCTCCACTTGCTCGAAATGCAGAGCCTCCATTATAGCACAGAACAGAGTGTTAAAGTCGGGCATGGAAGAGGATGTAAATGGGAAGTTTACTTATGGAGAGAACTGAGAAATGTCCTGTGTGCAGACACCAGTGTTTGACGATTGAATACATTTAAAATATGCCTCTAGACTGCAAGTGTTTATCTGAGCCTCAGTGGCCTAATGGATAAGGCACTGGCCTCCTAAGCCAGGGATTGTGGGTTCGAGTCCCATCTGAGGTGAAAACCAATATCCACTCTTACTTTTCCAGAAAAATTGATATATTTATTACATGCTTCCGCTCAGAAGCATATGTGGTATTAGGAACTTTGAAATGGTACCATTTTACTTCTGTACTCTTCAGAGTCATGTTGGTGTTCTGAAACTACAAAGTAGATTTTTAAACACCTATCTTTGTCAGATGCAACTTTGACCCGGCAGAAGATATTCCTTTGGAAAAAATGATTTGAATTGGATTGGTGTAACTGTTGTTTCTAGAGGTGGTGACAGGCTTTCAGCTACTTGAATAGGGCAAGTCAGGATTCATGAAACGTATACAACCTTTGAGCGTGTGTAAATTGGCATATCCAGAAAGGAGCAGTTTTTACTACTGTCAAAACAGTTTCTCTCCACTTCTAGAAATATCCAGAGCTATGTAAAGCATACAACTGAGCTTTATTCTCATGAAGAAAGAGGTTTAAATGCAAAAAAGAAAACAAAAGCTTATCGTACTGGTGACATTCTCATTGTATAGATTTGAAAAGAGTGCTTTAATTGAAAGGAGCTGAAAAAACACAATGGGATGTAAACCTAAATGACTATCAATATCATATTTCCCATCCTTGCATACCATCTACATTATAAAAATAAGCACAGCAAGACATATGACCGCGTGGCCTAATGGATAAGGCGTCTGACTTCGGATCAGAAGATTGAGGGTTTGAGTCCCTTCGTGGTCGGTTTTGCCAATGGTCACACAACTCAGCTTTCCATTCAGAATGGAAGCAGGCTCTACCAATACTCTTATAGCCATCATGTTCTCATTCCTAATTATTCATGAAGTGGAGTACATACTGCACAGTCATTTAGATTGCATCTTCAGCCTAAAATCTTGTCCATGTTAGTGGCATTAAGAAGTGCTTCTATGTACATGCACTGAATATGTAATAGGGTTGCAGAATTTTGACTTGACAGAATGGGTTTTTAGCTTAAGGGTGTGTAGATGAAATGCAAGGTGTGTAAGTATGTGTTCATGGAGTGCTTCAAGTGTAAAATCTGTATGATTTGTGCAGTTAAAGTGCTAATTTTGCCTACGAGAAAGAAAAGTACTACAGAAGAATTATAAAGGATTGGCACAGTGGCTACCTTTGCTGATGACACAGTTGGCTAATTTGCAAAGCATTGGTATATTAAGTTGCAGAGTGTGGTTGAACTTGGTTAGGAGACTTGGTGCCTGTTTCTGTGTCCTGCTGAAGACAAGGACGGCTTGATACCACCGTCAAATCCCAGTTTATTGAGAAAAGCATCCAGGAAAGAAGAAGTGTTGAGTCGAAAGTGGTTCTCCTCCAATTTCTCTCCACTTGCTCGAAATGCAGAGCCTCCATTATAGCACAGAACAGAGTGTTAAAGTCGGGCATGGACGAGGATGAAAATGGGAAGTTTACTTATGGAGAGAACTGAGAAATGTCCTGTGTGCAGACACCAGTGTTTGACGATTGAATACATTTAAATTATGCCTCTAGACTGCAAGTGTTGATCTGTGCCTCAGTGGCCTAATGGATAAGGCACTGGCCTCCTAAGCCAGGGATTGTGGGTTCGAGTCCCATCTGAGGTGAAAACCAATATCCACTCTTACTTTTCCAGAAAAATTGATATATTTATTACATGCTTCCGCTCAGAAGCTTATGTGGTATTAGGAACTTTGAAATGGTACCATTTTACTTCTGTACTCTTCAGAGTCATGTTGGTGTTCTGAAACTACAAAGTAGATTTTTAAACACCTATCTTTGTCAGATGCAACTTTGACCCGGCAGAAGATATTCCTTTGGAAAAAATGATTTGAATTGGATTGGTGTAACTGTTGTTTCTAGAGGTGGTGACAGGCTTTCAGCTACTTGAATAGGGCAAGTCAGGATTCATGAAACATATACAACCTTTGAGCGTGTGTAAATTGGCATATCCAGAAAGGAGCAGTTTTTACTACTGTCAAAACAGTTTCATTCCACTTCTAGTAATATCCAGAGCTATGTAAAGCATACAACTGAGCTTTATTCTCATGTAGAAAGAGGTTTAAATGCAAAAAAGAAAACAAAAGCTTATCGTACTGGTGACATTCTCATTATATAGATTCCAAAAGAGTGCTTTAATTGAAAGGAGCTGAAAAAACACAATGGGATGTAAACCTAAATAACTATCAATATCATATTTCCCATCCTTGCATACCACCTACATAATAAAATTAAGCACAGCAAGACATATGACCGCGTGGCCTAATGGATAAGGCGTCTGACTTCGGATCAGAAGATTGAGGGTTCGAGTCCCTTCGTGGTCGGATTTTGCCAATGGTCACACAACTCAGCTTTCCTTTCAGAATGGAAGCAGGCTCTACCAATACTCTTATAGCCATCATGTTCTCATTCCTAATTATTCATGAAGTGGGGTACATACTGCACAGTCATTTAGATTGCATCTTCAGCCTAAAATCTTGTCCATGTTAGTGGCATTAAGAAGTGCTTCTATGTACATGCACTGAATATGTAATAGGGTTGCAGAATTTTGACTTGACAGAATGGGTTTTTAGCTTAAGGGTGTGTAGATGAAATGCAAGGTGTGTAAGTATGTGTTCATGGAGTGCTTCAAGTGTAAAATCTGTATGATTTGTGCAGTTAAAGTGCTAATTTTGCCTACGAGAAAGAAAAGTACTACAGAAGAATTATAAAGGATTGTCATCAACTGCTCCCTCAACTCCGCCACCTTCCCGGAAAGCTGGAAACACGCCGAACTCAGCGCCCTTCTGAAAAAACCCACAGCGGACCCCACCGAACTCAAAAACTACCGCCCCATCTCGCTCCTACCATTCCCGGCCAAAGTCATCGAGAAAGCCGTCAACAACCAGCTCGCTGCCTTCCTCGAAAGCAACAAATCCCTCGACTCTTCACAGTCCGGCTTCGGAGCCAAACACAGCACGGAGACCGCTCTCATCGCAGCTACAGACGACATTTGAACTCTACTAGACAACGGAGACACAGTCGCCCTCATCCTCCTCGACCTCTCCGCAGCCTTCGACACAGTCTGCCATGGCACTCTCCTACAGCGCCTCAATAACACCGGGATCCAAGGAAAAGCTCTGGAATGGATCACCTCATTCCTCACCGGAAGAACCCAGAGAGTCCGCCTCCCACCATTCAACTCCAAGGCCACTGAATTCATCTGCGGCGTACCCCAAGGTTCCTCACTCAGCCCCACCCTCTTCAACGTATACATGAGCCCCCTCGCGACCATCGCTCGCCAACACAACCTCAACATCATCTCCTACGCAGACGACACCCAACTGATCCTATCACTCACCAAAGACCCCAACACCGCCAAAACCAACTTACATGAAGGCATGAAAGAAGTAGCAGAGTGGATGAAGCACAGCCGTCTGAAACTGAACTAAGACAAAACAGAAGTCCTTATCTTAGGCACCTTCCCCTCCGCTTGGCACGACTCTTGGTGGCCAGAGGCCCTTGGAAAAGCACCCATCCCGACGGACCACGCACGAAACCTGGGCATCATCCTGGACTCCTCTCTCTCGATGAACAGACAAGTCAACGCAGTCTCATCTTCATGTTTCAACATCCTCCGCATGCTCAAAAAAACATTTCGCTGGATCCCCACCAAAACTAGAAAGACAGTCACCCATGCACTGGTTACAAGTCGCCTGGACTACGGAAACACCCTATACGCCGGTATCACCGCAACACTCCAGAAAAAACTCCAACGCATCCAGAACGCATCAGCCAGACTCATACTAGACATCCCACGCAAAGACCATATCTCTAGCCACCTGAAAAACCTCCACTGGCTCCCCGTCAATAAGAGGATTACTTTCCGACTCCTAACCCACGCTCACAAAGCACTCTACGAACTTGGACCCGAATGCCTCAACACACGAATTTCCTTCTACACCCCCCCTCGCCAGCTACGATCTTCCAACCAAGCCCTTGCTACCACTCCTCGCATCAATAAAACCACCATGGGAGGTAGATCCTTCTCCTACCTCGCAGCTAAAACCTGGAACTCACTCCCCATCCACCTACGTCTCACACAGAACCACCTAGCATTCAGAAAGCAACTTAAAACCTGGTTATTCGACAAGTAACTCCCTTCCCCTCCCCAAGCGCCTTGAGACCCTCTGGGTATGTAGCGCGCTATACAAATTTCTACTTGACTTGACTTGACTTGACAGGCTTTCAGCTACTTGAATAGGGCAAGTCAGGATTCATGAAACACATACAACCTTTGAGCGTGTGTAAATTGGCATATCCAGAAAGGAGCAGTTTGTACTACTGTCAAAACAGTTTCTCTCCACTTCTGGAAATATCCAGAGCTATGTAAAGCATACAACTGAGCTTTAATCTCATGAAGAAAGAGGTTTAAATGCAAAAAAGAAAACAAAAGCTTATCGTACTGGTGACATTTTCATTATATAGATTCAAAAAGAGTGCTTTAATTGAAAGGAGCTGAAAACACACAATGGAATGTAAACCTAAATAACTATCAATATCATATTTCCCATCCTTGCATACCACCTACATTATAAAAATAAGCACAGCAGGACATATGACCGCGTGGCCTAATGGATAAGGCGTCTGACTTTGGATCAGAAGATTGAGGGTTCGAGTCCCTTCGTGGTCGGTTTTTGCCAATGATCACACAACTCAGATTTCCATTCAGAATGGAAGCAGGCTCTTCCAATACTCTTATAGCCATCATGTTCTCATTCCTAATTATTCATGAAGTGGAGTACATACTGCACAGTCATTTAGATTGCATCTTCAGCCTAAAATCTTGTTCATGTTAGTGGCATTAGGAAGTGCTTCTATGTACACGCACTGAATATGTAATAGGGTTGCAGAATTTTGACTTGACAGAATAGGTTTTTAGCTTAAGGGTGTGTAGATGAAATGCAAGGTGTGTGAGTATGTGTTCATGGAGTGTTTCAAGTGTAAAATCTGTATGATTTGTGCAGTTAAAGTGCTAATTTTGCCTACGAGAAAGAGAAGTACTACAGAAGAATTATAAAGGATTGGCACATTGGCTGCCTTTGCTGATGACACAGTTGGCTAATTTGTAAAGCATTGGTCTATTAAGTTGCAGAGTTTAGTTGAACTTGGTTAGGAGACTTGGTGCCTGTTTCTGTGTCCTGCTGAAGACAAGGACGGCTTGATACCACTGTCAAAGCCCAGTTTATTGAAAAAAGCATCCAGGAAAGAAGAAGTGTTGAGTCGAAAGTGGTTCTCCTCCAATTTCTCTCCACTTGCTCGAAATGCAGAGCCTCCATTATAGCACAAAACAGAGTGTTAAAGTCGGGGATGGAAGAGGATGAAAATGGGAAGTTTACTTATGGAGAGGACTGAGAAATGTCCTGTGTGCAGACACCAGTGTTTGACGATTGAATACATTTAAATAATGTCTCTAGACTGCAAGTGTTTATCTGTGCCTCAGTGGCCTAATGGATAAGGCACTGGCCTCCTATGCCAGGGATTGTGGGTTAGAGTCCCATCTGAGGTGAAAACCAATATCCACTCTTACTTTTCCAGAAAAATTGATATATTTATTACATGCTTCCGCTCAGAAGCTTATGTGGTATTAGGAACTTTGAAATGGTACCATTTTACTTCTGTACTCTTCAGAGTCATGTTGGTGTTCTGAAACTACAAAGTAGATTTTAAACACCTATCTTTGTCAGATGCAACTTTGACCCGGCAGAAGATATTCCTTTGGAAAAAATGATTTGAATTGGATTGGTGTAACTGTTGTTTCTAGAGGTGGTGACAGGCTTTCAGCTACTTGAATAGGGCAAGTCAGGATTCATGAAACGTATACAACCTTTGAGCGTGTGTAAATTGGCATATCCAGAAAGGAGCAGTTTTTACTACTGTCAAATTAGTTTCTCTCCACTTCTAGAAATATCCAGAGCTATGTAAAGCATACAACTGAGCTTTATTCTCATGAAGAAAGAGGTTTAAATGCAAAAAAGAAAACAAAAGCTTATCGTACTGGTGACATTCTCATTATACAGATTCCAAAAGAGTGCTTTAATTGAAAGGAGCTGAAAAAACACAATGGGATGTAAACCTAAATAACTATAAATATCATATTTCCCATCCTTGCATACAACCTACATTATAAAAATAAGCACAGCAAGACATATGACCGCGTGGCCTAATGGATAAGGCGTCTGACTTCGGATCAGAAGATTGAGAGTTCGAGTCCCTTCGTGGTCGGTTTTTGCCAATGGTCACACAACTCAGCTTTCCATTCAGAATGGAAGCAGGCTCTACCAATACTCTTATAGCCATCATGTTCTCATTCCTAATTATTCATGAAGTGGAGTACATACTGCACAGTCATTTAGATTGCATCTTCAGCCTAAAATCTTGTCCATGTTAGTGGCATTAAGAAGTGCTTCTATGTACATGCACTGAATATGTAATAGGGTTGCAGAATTTTGACTTGACAGAATGGGTTTTTAGCTTAAGGGTGTGTAGATGAAATGCAAGGTGTGTAAGTATGTGTTCATGGAGTGCTTCAAGTGTAAAATCTGTATGATTTGTGCAGTTAAAGTGCTAATTTTGCCTACGAGAAAGAAAAGTACTACAGAAGAATTATAAAGGATTGGCACAGTGGCTGCCTTTGCTGATGACACAGTTGGCTAATTTGCAAAGCATTGGTATATTAAGTTGCAGAGTGTGGTTGAACTTGGTTAGGAGACTTGGTGCCTGTTTCTGTGTCCTGCTGAAGACAAGGACGGCTTGATACCACCGTCAAATCCCAGTTTATTGAGAAAAGCATCCAGGAAAGAAGAAGTGTTGAGTCGAAAGTGGTTCTCCTCCAATTTCTCTCCACTTGCTCGAAATGCAGAGCCTCCATTATAGCACAGAACAGAGTGTTAAAGTCGGGCATGGACGAGGATGAAAATGGGAAGTTTACTTATGGAGAGAACTGAGAAATGTCCTGTGTGCAGACACCAGTGTTTGACGATTGAATACATTTAAATTATGCCTCTAGACTGCAAGTGTTGATCTGTGCCTCAGTGGCCTAATGGATAAGGCACTGGCCTCCTAAGCCAGGGATTGTGGGTTCGAGTCCCATCTGAGGTGAAAACCAATATCCACTCTTACTTTTCCAGAAAAATTGATATATTTATTACATGCTTCCGCTCAGAAGCTTATGTGGTATTAGGAACTTTGAAATGGTACCATTTTACTTCTGTACTCTTCAGAGTCATGTTGGTGTTCTGAAATTACAAAGTAGATTTTTAAACACCTATCTTTGTCAGATGCAACTTTGACCCGGCAGAAGATATTCCTTTGGAAAAAATGATTTGAATTGGATTGGTGTAACTGTTGTTTCTAGAGGTGGTGACAGGCTTTCAGCTACTTGAATAGGGCAAGTCAGGATTCATGAAACGTATACAACCTTTGAGCGTGTGTAAATTGGCATATCCAGAAAGGAGCAGTGTTTACTACTGTCAAAACAGTTTCATTCCACTTCTAGTAATATCCAGAGCTATGTAAAGCATACAACTGAGCTTTATTCTCATGTAGAAAGAGGTTTAAATGCAAAAAAGAAAACAAAAGCTTATCGTACTGGTGACATTCTCATTATATAGATTCCAAAAGAGTGCTTTAATTGAAAGGAGCTGAAAAAACACAATGGGATGTAAACCTAAATAACTATCAATATCATATTTCCCATCCTTGCATACCACCTACATTATAAAAATAAGCACAGCAAGACATATGACCGCGTGGCCTAATGGATAAGGCGTCTGTCTTCGGATCAGAAGATTGAGGGTTCGAGTCCCTTCGTGGTCGGTTTTTGCCAATGGTCACACAACTCAGCTTTCCATTCAGAATGGAAGCAGGCTCTACCAATACTCTTATAGCCATCATGTTCTCATTCCTAATTATTCATGAAGTGGGGTACATACTGCACAGTCATTTAGATTGCATCTTCAGCCTAAAATCTTGTCCATGTTAGTGGCATTAAGAAGGTCTTCTATGTACATGCACTGAATATGTAATAGGGTTGCAGAATTTTGACTTGACAGAATGGGTTTTTAGCTTAAGGGTGTGTAGATGAAATGCAAGGTGTGTAAGTATGTGTTCATGGAGTGCTTCAAGTGTAAAATCTGTATGATTTGTGCAGTTAAAGTGCTAATTTTGCCTACGAGAAAGAAAAGTACTACAGAAGAATTATAAAGGATTGGCACATTGGCTGCCTTTGCTGATGACACAGTTGGCTAATTTGCAAAGCATTGGTATATTAAGTTGGCGAGTGTGGTTGAACTTGGTTAGGAGCCTGTTTCTGTGTCCTGCTGAAGACAAGGACGGCTTGATACCACTGTCAAAGCCCAGTTTATTGAGAAAAGCATCCAGGAAAGAAGAAGTGTTGAGTCGAAAGTGGTTCTCCTCCAATTTCTCTCCACTTGCTCGAAATGCAGAGCCTCCATTATAGCACAGAACAGAGTGTTAAAGTCGGGGATGGAAGAGGATGAAAATGGGAAGTTTACTTATGGAGAGAACTGAGAAATGTCCTGTGTGCAGACACCAGTGTTTGACGATTGAATACATTTAAATAATGCATCTAGACTGCAAGTGTTAATCTGTGTCTCAGTGGCCTAATGGATAAGGCATTGACCTCCTAAGCCAGGGATTGTGGGTTTGAGTCCCATCTGAGGTGAAAACCAATATCCACTCCCTTTCCAGATTTTTTTTTATATTTATTACATGCTTCCGCTCAGAAGCTTATGAGGTATTAGGAACTTTGAAATGGTACCATTTTACTTCTGTACTCTTCAGAGTCATGTTGGTGTTCTGAAACTACAAAGTAGATTTTTAAACACCTATCTTTGTCCAATGCAACTTTGACCCGGCAGAAGATATTCCTTTGGAAAAAATGATTTGAATTGGATTGGTGTAACTGTTGTTTCTAGAGGTGGTGACAGGCTTTCAGCTACTTGAATAGGGCAAGTCAGGATTCATGAAACGTATACAACCTTTGAGCGTGTGTAAATTGGCATATCCAGAAAGGAGCAGTTTGTACTACTGTCAAAACAGTTTCTCTCCACTTCTGGAAATATCTAGAGCTATGTAAAGCATACAACTGAGCTTTAATCTCATGAAGAAAGAGGTTTAAATGCAAAAAAGAAAACAAAAGCTTATCGTACTGGTGACATTTTCATTATATAGATTCCAAAAGAGTGCTTTAATTGAAAGGAGCTGAAAACACACAATGGTATGTAAACCCAAATAACTATAAATATCATATTTCCCATCCTTGCATACCACCTACATTATAAAAATAAGCACAGCAGGACATATGACCGCGTTGCTTAATGGGTAAAGCGACTGACTTCGGATCAGAAGATTAAGGGTTCGAGTCCCTTCGTGGTCGGTTTTTGCCAATGGTCACACAACTCAGCTTTCCATTCAGAATGGAAGCAGGCTCTTCCAATACTCTTATAGCCATCATGTTCTCATTCCTAATTATTCATGAAGTGGAGTACATACTGCACAGTCATTTAGATTGCATCTTCAGCCTAAAATCTTGTTCATATTAGTGGCATTAAGAAGTGCTTCTATGTACACGCACTGAATATGTAATAGGGTTGCAGAATTTTGACTTGACAGAATGGGTTTTTAGCTTAAGGGTGTGTAGATGAAATGCAAGGTGTGTAAGTATGTGTTCATTGAGTGCTTCAAGTGTAAAATCTGTATGATTTGTGCAGTTAAAGTGCTAATTTTGCCTACGAGAAAGAAAAGTACTACAGAAGAATTATAAAGGATTGGCACATTGGCTGCCTTTGCTGATGACACAGTTGGCTAATTTGTAAAGCATTGGTATATTAAGTTGCAGAGTGTGGTTGAACTTGGTTAGGAGACTTGGTGCCTGTTTCTGTGTCCTGCTGAAGACAAGGACGGCTTGATACCACTGTCAAAGCCCAGTTTATTGAGAAAAGCATCCAGGAAAGAAGAAGTGTTGAGTCGAAAGTGGTTCTCCTCCAATTTCTCTCCACTTGCTCGAAATGCAGAGCCTCCATTATAGCACAGAACAGAGTGTTAAAGTCGGGGATGGAAGAGGATGAAAATGGGAAGTTTACTTATGGAGAGAACTGAGAAATGTCCTGTGTGCAGACACCAGTGTTTGACGATTGAATACATTTAAATAATGCCTCTAGACTGCAAGTGTTAATCTGTGCCTCAGTGGCCCAATGGATAAGCCACTGGCCTCCTAAGCCAGGAATTGTGGGTTCGAGTCCCATCTGAGGTGAAAGCCAATATCCACTCTTACTTTTCCAGAAAAATTGATATATTTATTACATGCTTCCGCTCAGAAGCTTATGAGGTATTAGGAACTTTGAAATGGTACCATTTTACTTCTGTACTCTCCGGACTCATGTTGGTGTTCTGAAACTACAAAGTAGATTTTTAAACACCTATCTTTGTCAGATGCAACTTTGACCCGGCAGAAGATATTCCTTTGGAAAAAATGATTTGCATTGGATTGGTGTAACTGTTGTTTCTAGAGGTGGTGACAGGCTTTCAGCTACTTGAATAGGGCAAGTCAGGATTCATGAAACACATACAACCTTTGAGCGTGTGTAAATTGGCATATCCAGAAAGGAGCAGTTTTTACTACTGTCAAAACAGTTTCTCTCCACTTCTGGAAATATCCAAAGCTATGTAAAGCATACAACTGAGCTTTATTCTCATGAAGAAAGAGGTTTAAATGCAAAAAAGAAAACAAAAGCTTATCGTACTGGTGACATTTTCATTATATAGATTCCAAAAGAGTGCTTTAATTGAAAGGAGCTGAAAACACACAATGGGATGTAAACCTAAATAACTATCAATATCATATTTCCCATCCTTGCATACCACCTACATTATAAAAATAAGCACAGCAGGATATATGACCGCATGGCCTAATGGATAAGGCGTCTGACTTCGGATCAGAAGATTGAGGGTTCGAGTCCCTTCGTGGTCGGTTTTTGCCAATGGTCACACAACTCAGATTTCCATTCAGAATGGAAGCAGGCTCTTCCAATACTCTTATAGCCATCATGTTCTCATTCCTAATTATTCATGAAGTGGAGTACATACTGCACAGTCATTTAGATTGCATCTTCAGCCTAAAATCTTGTTCATGTTAGTGGCATTAAGAAGTGCTTCTATGTACACGCACTGAATATGTAATAGGGTTGCAGAATTTTGACTTGACAGAATGGGTTTTTAGCTTAAGGGTGTGTAGATGAAATGCAAGGTGTGTAAGTATGTGTTCATGGAGTGCTTCAAGTGTAAAATCTGTATGATTTGTGCAGTTAAAGTGCAAATTTTGCCTACAAGAAAGAGAAGTACTACAGAAGAATTATAAAGGATTGGCACATTGGCTGCCTTTGCTGATGACTCAGTTGGCTAATTTGTGAAGCATTGGTCTATTAAGTTGCAGAGTGCGGTTGAACTTGGTTAGGAGACTTGGTGCCTGTTTCTGTGTCCTGCTGAAGACAAGGACGGCTGGATACCACTGTCAAAGCCCAGTTTATTGAGAAAAGCATCCAGGAAAGAAGAAGTGTTGAGTCGAAAGTGGTTCTCCTCCAATTTCTCTCCACTTGCTCGAAATGCAGAGCCTCCATTATAGCACAGAACAGAGTGTTAAAGTTGGGGATGGAAGAGGATGAAAATGGGAAGTTTACTTATGGAGAGAACTGAGAAATGTCCTGTGTGCAGAAACCAGTGTTTGACAATTGAATGCATTTAAATAATGCCTCTAGACTGCAAGTGTTTATTTGTGCCTCAGTGGCCTAATGGATAAGGCACTGGCCTCCTAAGCCAGGGATTGTGGGTTCGAGTCCCATCTGAGGTGAAAACCAATATCCACTCTTACTTTTCCAGAAAAATGTATATATTTATTACATACTTCCGCTCAGAAGCTTATGAGGTATTAGGAACTTTGAAATGGTACCATTTTACTTCTGTACTCTTCGGACTCATGTTGGTGTTCTGAAACTACAAAGTAGATTTTTAAACACCTATCTTTGTCAGATGCAACTTTGACCCGGCAGAAGATATTCCTTTGGAAACAATGATTTGAATTGGATTGGTGTAACTGTTGTTTCTAGAGGTGGTGACAGGCTTTCAGCTACTTGAATAGGGCAAGTCAGGATTCATGAAACATATACAACCTTTGAGCGTGTGTAAATTGGCATATCCAGAAAGGAGCAGTTTTTACTACTGTCAAAACAGTTTCATTCCACTTCTAGTAATATCCAGAGCTATGTAAAGCATACAACTGAGCTTTATTCTCATGTAGAAAGAGGTTTAAATGCAAAAAAGAAAACAAAAGCTTATCGTACTGGTGACATTCTCATTATATAGATTCCAAAAGAGTGCTTTAATTGAAAGGAGCTGAAAAAACACAATGGGATGTAAACCTAAATAACTATCAATATCATATTTCCCATCCTTGCATACCACCTACATAATAAAATTAAGCACAGCAAGACATATGACCACGTGGCCTAATGGATAAGGCGTCTGACTTCGGATCAGAAGATTGAGGGTTCGAGTCCCTTCGTGGTCGGATTTTGCCAATGGTCACACAACTCAGCTTTCCTTTCAGAATGGAAGCAGGCTCTACCAATACTCTTATAGCCATCATGTTCTCATTCCTAATTATTCATGAAGTGGGGTACATACTGCACAGTCATTTAGATTGCATCTTCAGCCTAAAATCTTGTCCATGTTAGTGGCATTAAGAAGTGCTTCTATGTACATGCACTGAATATGTAATAGGGTTGCAGAATTTTGACTTGACAGAATGGGTTTTTAGCTTAAGGGTGTGTAGATGAAATGCAAGGTGTGTAAGTATGTGTTCATGGAGTGCTTCAAGTGTAAAATCTGTATGATTTGTGCAGTTAAAGTGCTAATTTTGCCTACGAGAAAGAAAAGTACTACAGAAGAATTATAAAGGATTGTCATCAACTGCTCCCTCAACTCCGCCACCTTCCCGGAAAGCTGGAAACACGCCGAACTCAGCGCCCTTCTGAAAAAACCCACAGCGGACCCCACCGAACTCAAAAACTACCGCCCCATCTCGCTCCTACCATTCCCGGCCAAAGTCATCGAGAAAGCCGTCAACAACCAGCTCGCTGCCTTCCTCGAAAGCAACAAATCCCTCGACTCTTCACAGTCCGGCTTCCGAGCCAAACACAGCACGGAGAGCGCTCTCATCGCAGCTACAGACGACATTTGAACTCTACTAGACAACGGAGACACAGTCGCCCTCATCCTCCTCGACCTCTCCGCAGCCTTCGACACAGTCTGCCATGGCACTCTCCTACAGCGCCTCAATAACACCGGGATCCAAGGAAAAGCTCTGGAATGGATCACCTCATTCCTCACCGGAAGAACCCAGAGAGTCCGCCTCCCACCATTCAACTCCAAGGCCACTGAATTCATCTGCGGCGTACCCCAAGGTTCCTCACTCAGCCCCACCCTCTTCAACGTATACATGAGCCCCCTCGCGACCATCGCTCGCCAACACAACCTCAACATCATCTCCTACGCAGACGACACCCAACTGATCCTATCACTCACCAAAGACCCCAACACCGCCAAAACCAACTTACATGAAGGCATGAAAGAAGTAGCAGAGTGGATGAAGCACAGCCGTCTGAAACTGAACTAAGACAAAACAGAAGTCCTTATCTTAGGCACCTTCCCCTCCGCTTGGCACGACTCTTGGTGGCCAGAGGCCCTTGGAAAAGCACCCATCCCGACGGACCACGCACGAAACCTGGGCATCATCCTGGACTCCTCTCTCTCGATGAACAGACAAGTCAACGCAGTCTCATCTTCATGTTTCAACATCCTCCGCATGCTCAAAAAAACATTTCGCTGGATCCCCACCAAAACTAGAAAGACAGTCACCCATGCACTGGTTACAAGTCGCCTGGACTACGGAAACACCCTATACGCCGGTATCACCGCAAAACTCCAGAAAAAACTCCAACGCATCCAGAACGCATCAGCCAGACTCATACTAGACATCCCACGCAAAGACCATATCCCTAGCCACCTGAAAAACCTCCACTGGCTCCCCGTCAATAAGAGGATTACTTTCCGACTCCTAACCCACGCTCACAAAGCACTCTACGAACTTGGACCCGAATGCCTCAACACACGAATTTCCTTCTACACCCCCCCTCGCCAGCTACGATCTTCCAACCAAGCCCTTGCTACCACTCCTCGCATCAATAAAACCACCATGGGAGGTAGATCCTTCTCCTACCTCGCAGCTAAAACCTGGAACTCACTCCCCATCCACCTACGTCTCACACAGAACCACCTAGCATTCAGAAAGCAACTTAAAACCTGGTTATTCGACAAGTAACTCCCTTCCCCTCCCCAAGCGCCTTGAGACCCTCTGGGTATGTAGCGCGCTATACAAATTTCTACTTGACTTGACTTGACTTGACAGGCTTTCAGCTACTTGAATAGGGCAAGTCAGGATTCATGAAACACATACAACCTTTGAGCGTGTGTAAATTGGCATATCCAGAAAGGAGCAGTTTGTACTACTGTCAAAACAGTTTCTCTCCACTTCTGGAAATATCCAGAGCTATGTAAAGCATACAACTGAGCTTTAATCTCATGAAGAAAGAGGTTTAAATGCAAAAAAGAAAACAAAAGCTTATCGTACTGGTGACATTTTCATTATATAGATTCAAAAAGAGTGCTTTAATTGAAAGGAGCTGAAAACACACAATGGAATGTAAACCTAAATAACTATCAATATCATATTTCCCATCCTTGCATACCACCTACATTATAAAAATAAGCACAGCAGGACATATGACCGTGTGGCCTAATGGATAAGGCGTCTGACTTCGGATCAGAAGATTGAGGGTTCGAGTCCCTTCGTGGTCGGTTTTTGCCAATGATCACACAACTCAGATTTCCATTCAGAATGGAAGCAGGCTCTTCCAATACTCTTATAGCCATCATGTTCTCATTCCTAATTATTCATGAAGTGGAGTACATACTGCACAGTCATTTAGATTGCATCTTCAGCCTAAAATCTTGTTCATGTTAGTGGCATTAGGAAGTGCTTCTATGTACACGCACTGAATATGTAATAGGGTTGCAGAATTTTGACTTGACAGAATAGGTTTTTAGCTTAAGGGTGTGTAGATGAAATGCAAGGTGTGTGAGTATGTGTTCATGGAGTGTTTCAAGTGTAAAATCTGTATGATTTGTGCAGTTAAAGTGCTAATTTTGCCTACGAGAAAGAGAAGTACTACAGAAGAATTATAAAGGATTGGCACATTGGCTGCCTTTGCTGATGACACAGTTGGCTAATTTGTAAAGCATTGGTCTATTAAGTTGCAGAGTTTAGTTGAACTTGGTTAGGAGACTTGGTGCCTGTTTCTGTGTCCTGCTGAAGACAAGGACGGCTTGATACCACTGTCAAAGCCCAGTTTATTGAGAAAAGCATCCAGGAAAGAAGAAGTGTTGAGTCGAAAGTGGTTCTCCTCCAATTTCTCTCCACTTGCTCGAAATGCAGAGCCTCCATTATAGCACAAAACAGAGTGTTAAAGTCGGGGATGGAAGAGGATGAAAATGGGAAGTTTACTTATGGAGAGGACTGAGAAATGTCCTGTGTGCAGACACCAGTGTTTGACGATTGAATACATTTAAATAATGTCTCTAGACTGCAAGTGTTTATCTGTGCCTCAGTGGCCTAATGGATAAGGCACTGGCCTCCTATGCCAGGGATTGTGGGTTAGAGTCCCATCTGAGGTGAAAACCAATATCCACTCTTACTTTTCCAGAAAAATTGATATATTTATTACATGCTTCCGCTCAGAAGCGTATGTGGTATTAGGAACTTTGAAATGGTACCATTTTACTTCTGTACTCTTCAGAGTCATGTTGGTGTTCTGAAACTACAAAGTAGATTTTAAACACCTATCTTTGTCAGATGCAACTTTGACCCGGCAGAAGATATTCCTTTGGAAAAAATGATTTGAATTGGATTGGTGTAACTGTTGTTTCTAGAGGTGGTGACAGGCTTTCAGCTACTTGAATAGGGCAAGTCAGGATTCATGAAACGTATACAACCTTTGAGCGTGTGTAAATTGGCATATCCAGAAAGGAGCAGTTTCTACTACTGTCAAATTAGTTTCTCTCCACTTCTAGAAATATCCAGAGCTATGTAAAGCATACAACTGAGCTTTATTCTCATGAAGAAAGAGGTTTAAATGCAAAAAAGAAAACAAAAGCTTATCGTACTGGTGACATTCTCATTATACAGATTCCAAAAGAGTGCTTTAATTGAAAGGAGCTGAAAAAACACAATGGGATGTAAACCTAAATAACTATAAATATCATATTTCCCATCCTTGCATACAACCTACATTATAAAAATAAGCACAGCAAGACATATGACCGCGTGGCCTAATGGCTAAGGCGTCTGACTTCGGATCAGAAGATTGAGAGTTCGAGTCCCTTCGTGGTCGGTTTTTGCCAATGGTCACACAACTCAGCTTTCCATTCAGAATGGAAGCAGGCTCTACCAATACTCTTATAGCCATCATGTTCTCATTCCTAATTATTCATGAAGTGGAGTACATACTGCACAGTCATTTAGATTGCATCTTCAGCCTAAAATCTTGTCCATGTTAGTGGCATTAAGAAGTGCTTCTATGTACATGCACTGAATATGTAATAGGGTTGCAGAATTTTGACTTGACAGAATGGGTTTTTAGCTTAAGGGTGTGTAGATGAAATGCAAGGTGTGTAAGTATGTGTTCATGGAGTGCTTCAAGTGTAAAATCTGTATGATTTGTGCAGTTAAAGTGCTAATTTTGCCTACGAGAAAGAAAAGTACTACAGAAGAATTATAAAGGATTGGCACAGTGGCTGCCTTTGCTGATGACACAGTTGGCTAATTTGCAAAGCATTGGTATATTAAGTTGCAGAGTGTGGTTGAACTTGGTTAGGAGACTTGGTGCCTGTTTCTGTGTCCTGCTGAAGACAAGGACGGCTTGATACCACCGTCAAATCCCAGTTTATTGAGAAAAGCATCCAGGAAAGAAGAAGTGTTGAGTCGAAAGTGGTTCTCCTCCAATTTCTCTCCACTTGCTCGAAATGCAGAGCCTCCATTATAGCACAGAACAGAGTGTTAAAGTCGGGCATGGACGAGGATGAAAATGGGAAGTTTACTTATGGAGAGAACTGAGAAATGTCCTGTGTGCAGACACCAGTGTTTGACGATTGAATACATTTAAATTATGCCTCTAGACTGCAAGTGTTGATCTGTGCCTCAGTGGCCTAATGGATAAGGCACTGGCCTCCTAAGCCAGGGATTGTGGGTTCGAGTCCCATCTCAGGTGAAAACCAATATCCACTCTTACTTTTCCAGAAAAATTGATATATTTATTACATGCTTCCGCTCAGAAGCTTATGTGGTATTAGGAACTTTGAAATGGTACCATTTTACTTCTGTACTCTTCAGAGTCATGTTGGTGTTCTGAAATTACAAAGTAGATTTTTAAACACCTATCTTTGTCAGATGCAACTTTGACCCGGCAGAAGATATTCCTTTGGAAAAAATGATTTGAATTGGATTGGTGTAACTGTTGTTTCTAGAGGTGGTGACAGGCTTTCAGCTACTTGAATAGGGCAAGTCAGGATTCATGAAACATATACAACCTTTGAGCGTGTGTAAATTGGCATATCCAGAAAGGAGCAGTTTTTACTACTGTCAAAACAGTTTCATTCCACTTCTAGTAATATCCAGAGCTATGTAAAGCATACAACTGAGCTTTATTCTCATGTAGAAAGAGGTTTAAATGCAAAAAAGAAAACAAAAGCTTATCGTACTGGTGACATTCTCATTATATAGATTCCAAAAGAGTGCTTTAATTGAAAGGAGCTGAAAAAACACAATGGGATGTAAACCTAAATAACTATCAATATCATATTTCCCATCCTTGCATACCACCTACATAATAAAATTAAGCACAGCAAGACATATGACCACGTGGCCTAATGGATAAGGCGTCTGACTTCGGATCAGAAGATTGAGGGTTCGAGTCCCTTCGTGGTCGGATTTTGCCCATGGTCACACAACTCAGCTTTCCTTTCAGAATGGAAGCAGGCTCTACCAATACTCTTATAGCCATCATGTTCTCATTCCTAATTATTCATGAAGTGGGGTACATACTGCACAGTCATTTAGATTGCATCTTCAGCCTAAAATCTTGTCCATGTTAGTGGCATTAAGAAGTGCTTCTATGTACATGCACTGAATATGTAATAGGGTTGCAGAATTTTGACTTGACAGAATGGGTTTTTAGCTTAAGGGTGTGTAGATGAAATGCAAGGTGTGTAAGTATGTGTTCATGGAGTGCTTCAAGTGTAAAATCTGTATGATTTGTGCAGTTAAAGTGCTAATTTTGCCTACGAGAAAGAAAAGTACTACAGAAGAATTATAAAGGATTGTCATCAACTGCTCCCTCAACTCCGCCACCTTCCCGGAAAGCTGGAAACACGCCGAACTCAGCGCCCTTCTGAAAAAACCCACAGCGGACCCCACCGAACTCAAAAACTACCGCCCCATCTCGCTCCTACCATTCCCGGCCAAAGTCATCGAGAAAGCCGTCAACAACCAGCTCGCTGCCTTCCTCGAAAGCAACAAATCCCTCGACTCTTCACAGTCCGGCTTCCGAGCCAAACACAGCACGGAGACCGCTCTCATCGCAGCTACAGACGACATTTGAACTCTACTAGACAACGGAGACACAGTCGCCCTCATCCTCCTCGACCTCTCCGCAGCCTTCGACACAGTCTGCCATGGCACTCTCCTACAGCGCCTCAATAACACCGGGATCCAAGGAAAAGCTCTGGAATGGATCACCTCATTCCTCACCGGAAGAACCCAGAGAGTCCGCCTCCCACCATTCAACTCCAAGGCCACTGAATTCATCTGCGGCGTACCCCAAGGTTCCTCACTCAGCCCCACCCTCTTCAACGTATACATGAGCCCCCTCGCGACCATCGCTCGCCAACACAACCTCAACATCATCTCCTACGCAGACGACACCCAACTGATCCTATCACTCACCAAAGACCCCAACACCGCCAAAACCAACTTACATGAAGGCATGAAAGAAGTAGCAGAGTGGATGAAGCACAGCCGTCTGAAACTGAACTAAGACAAAACAGAAGTCCTTATCTTAGGCACCTTCCCCTCCGCTTGGCACGACTCTTGGTGGCCAGAGGCCCTTGGAAAAGCACCCATCCCGACGGACCACGCACGAAACCTGGGCATCATCCTGGACTCCTCTCTCTCGATGAACAGACAAGTCAACGCAGTCTCATCTTCATGTTTCAACATCCTCCGCATGCTCAAAAAAACATTTCGCTGGATCCCCACCAAAACTAGAAAGACAGTCACCCATGCACTGGTTACAAGTCGCCTGGACTACGGAAACACCCTATACGCCGGTATCACCGCAAAACTCCAGAAAAAACTCCAACGCATCCAGAACGCATCAGCCAGACTCATACTAGACATCCCACGCAAAGACCATATCTCTAGCCACCTGAAAAACCTCCACTGGCTCCCCGTCAATAAGAGGATTACTTTCCGACTCCTAACCCACGCTCACAAAGCACTCTACGAACTTGGACCCGAATGCCTCAACACACGAATTTCCTTCTACACCCCCCCTCGCCAGCTACGATCTTCCAACCAAGCCCTTGCTACCACTCCTCGCATCAATAAAACCACCATGGGAGGTAGATCCTTCTCCTACCTCGCAGCTAAAACCTGGAACTCACTCCCCATCCACCTACGTCTCACACAGAACCACCTAGCATTCAGAAAGCAACTTAAAACCTGGTTATTCGACAAGTAACTCCCTTCCCCTCCCCAAGCGCCTTGAGACCCTCTGGGTATGTAGCGCGCTATACAAATTTCTACTTGACTTGACTTGACTTGACAGGCTTTCAGCTACTTGAATAGGGCAAGTCAGGATTCATGAAACACATACAACCTTTGAGCGTGTGTAAATTGGCATATCCAGAAAGGAGCAGTTTGTACTACTGTCAAAACAGTTTCTCTCCACTTCTGGAAATATCCAGAGCTATGTAAAGCATACAACTGAGCTTTAATCTCATGAAGAAAGAGGTTTAAATGCAAAAAAGAAAACAAAAGCTTATCGTACTGGTGACATTTTCATTATATAGATTCAAAAAGAGTGCTTTAATTGAAAGGAGCTGAAAACACACAATGGAATGTAAACCTAAATAACTATCAATATCATATTTCCCATCCTTGCATACCACCTACATTATAAAAATAAGCACAGCAGGACATATGACCGCGTGGCCTAATGGATAAGGCGTCTGACTTCGGATCAGAAGATTGAGGGTTCGAGTCCCTTCGTGGTCGGTTTTTGCCAATGATCACACAACTCAGATTTCCATTCAGAATGGAAGCAGGCTCTTCCAATACTCTTATAGCCATCATGTTCTCATTCCTAATTATTCATGAAGTGGAGTACATACTGCACAGTCATTTAGATTGCATCTTCAGCCTAAAATCTTGTTCATGTTAGTGGCATTAGGAAGTGCTTCTATGTACACGCACTGAATATGTAATAGGGTTGCAGAATTTTGACTTGACAGAATAGGTTTTTAGCTTAAGGGTGTGTAGATGAAATGCAAGGTGTGTGAGTATGTGTTCATGGAGTGTTTCAAGTGTAAAATCTGTATGATTTGTGCAGTTAAAGTGCTAATTTTGCCTACGAGAAAGAGAAGTACTACAGAAGAATTATAAAGGATTGGCACATTGGCTGCCTTTGCTGATGACACAGTTGGCTAATTTGTAAAGCATTGGTCTATTAAGTTGCAGAGTTTAGTTGAACTTGGTTAGGAGACTTGGTGCCTGTTTCTGTGTCCTGCTGAAGACAAGGACGGCTTGATACCACTGTCAAAGCCCAGTTTATTGAGAAAAGCATCCAGGAAAGAAGAAGTGTTGAGTCGAAAGTGGTTCTCCTCCAATTTCTCTCCACTTGCTCGAAATGCAGAGCCTCCATTATAGCACAAAACAGAGTGTTAAAGTCGGGGATGGAAGAGGATGAAAATGGGAAGTTTACTTATGGAGAGGACTGAGAAATGTCCTGTGTGCAGACACCAGTGTTTGACGATTGAATACATTTAAATAATGTCTCTAGACTGCAAGTGTTTATCTGTGCCTCAGTGGCCTAATGGATAAGGCACTGGCCTCCTATGCCAGGGATTGTGGGTTAGAGTCCCATCTGAGGTGAAAACCAATATCCACTCTTACTTTTCCAGAAAAATTGATATATTTATTACATGCTTCCGCTCAGAAGCTTATGTGGTATTAGGAACTTTGAAATGGTACCATTTTACTTCTGTACTCTTCAGAGTCATGTTGGTGTTCTGAAACTACAAAGTAGATTTTAAACACCTATCTTTGTCAGATGCAACTTTGACCCGGCAGAAGATATTCCTTTGGAAAAAATGATTTGAATTGGATTGGTGTAACTGTTGTTTCTAGAGGTGGTGACAGGCTTTCAGCTACTTGAATAGGGCAAGTCAGGATTCATGAAACGTATACAACCTTTGAGCGTGTGTAAATTGGCATATCCAGAAAGGAGCAGTTTCTACTACTGTCAAATTAGTTTCTCTCCACTTCTAGAAATATCCAGAGCTATGTAAAGCATACAACTGAGCTTTATTCTCATGAAGAAAGAGGTTTAAATGCAAAAAAGAAAACAAAAGCTTATCGTACTGGTGACATTCTCATTATACAGATTCCAAAAGAGTGCTTTAATTGAAAGGAGCTGAAAAAACACAATGGGATGTAAACCTAAATAACTATAAATATCATATTTCCCATCCTTGCATACAACCTACATTATAAAAATAAGCACAGCAAGACATATGACCGCGTGGCCTAATGGATAAGGCGTCTGACTTCGGATCAGAAGATTGAGAGTTCGAGTCCCTTCGTGGTCGGTTTTTGCCAATGGTCACACAACTCAGCTTTCCATTCAGAATGGAAGCAGGCTCTACCAATACTCTTATAGCCATCATGTTCTCATTCCTAATTATTCATGAAGTGGAGTACATACTGCACAGTCATTTAGATTGCATCTTCAGCCTAAAATCTTGTCCATGTTAGTGGCATTAAGAAGTGCTTCTATGTACATGCACTGAATATGTAATAGGGTTGCAGAATTTTGACTTGACAGAATGGGTTTTTAGCTTAAGGGTGTGTAGATGAAATGCAAGGTGTGTAAGTATGTGTTCATGGAGTGCTTCAAGTGTAAAATCTGTATGATTTGTGCAGTTAAAGTGCTAATTTTGCCTACGAGAAAGAAAAGTACTACAGAAGAATTATAAAGGATTGGCACAGTGGCTGCCTTTGCTGATGACACAGTTGGCTAATTTGCAAAGCATTGGTATATTAAGTTGCAGAGTGTGGTTGAACTTGGTTAGGAGACTTGGTGCCTGTTTCTGTGTCCTGCTGAAGACAAGGACGGCTTGATACCACCGTCAAATCCCAGTTTATTGAGAAAAGCATCCAGGAAAGAAGAAGTGTTGAGTCGAAAGTGGTTCTCCTCCAATTTCTCTCCACTTGCTCGAAATGCAGAGCCTCCATTATAGCACAGAACAGAGTGTTAAAGTCGGGCATGGACGAGGATGAAAATGGGAAGTTTACTTATGGAGAGAACTGAGAAATGTCCTGTGTGCAGACACCAGTGTTTGACGATTGAATACATTTAAATTATGCCTCTAGACTGCAAGTGTTGATCTGTGCCTCAGTGGCCTAATGGATAAGGCACTGGCCTCCAAAGCCAGGGATTGTGGGTTCGAGTCCCATCTCAGGTGAAAACCAATATCCACTCTTACTTTTCCAGAAAAATTGATATATTTATTACATGCTTCCGCTCAGAAGCTTATGTGGTATTAGGAACTTTGAAATGGTACCATTTTACTTCTGTACTCTTCAGAGTCATGTTGGTGTTCTGAAATTACAAAGTAGATTTTTAAACACCTATCTTTGTCAGATGCAACTTTGACCCGGCAGAAGATATTCCTTTGGAAAAAATGATTTGAATTGGATTGGTGTAACTGTTGTTTCTAGAGGTGGTGACAGGCTTTCAGCTACTTGAATAGGGCAAGTCAGGATTCATGAAACGTATACAACCTTTGAGCGTGTGTAAATTGGCATATCCAGAAAGGAGCAGTTTTTACTACTGTCAAAACAGTTTCTCTCCACCTCTAGAAATATCCAGAGCTATGTAAAGCATACAACTGAGCTTTATTCTCATGAAGAAAGAGGTTTAAATGCAAAAAAGAAAACAAAAGCTTATCGTACTGGTGACATTTTCATTATATAGATTCCAAAAGAGTGCTTTAATTGAAAGGAGCTGAAAAAACACAATGGGATGTAAACCTAAATAACTATCAATATCATATTTCCCATCCTTGCATACCACCTACATTATAAAAATAAGCACAGCAAGACATATGACCGCGTGGCCTAATGGATAAGGCGTCTGTCTTCGGATCAGAAGATTGAGGGTTCGAGTCCCTTCGTGGTCGGTTTTTGCCAATGGTCACACAACTCAGCTTTCCATTCAGAATGGAAGCAGGCTCTACCAATACTCTTATAGCCATCATGTTCTCATTCCTAATTATTCATGAAGTGGGGTACATACTGCACAGTCATTTAGATTGCATCTTCAGCCTAAAATCTTGTCCATGTTAGTGGCATTAAGAAGTTCTTCTATGTACATGCACTGAATATGTAATAGGGTTGCAGAATTTTGACTTGACAGAATGGGTTTTTAGCTTAAGGGTGTGTAGATGAAATGCAAGGTGTGTAAGTATGTGTTCATGGAGTGCTTCAAGTGTAAAATCTGTATGATTTGTGCAGTTAAAGTGCTAATTTTGCCTACGAGAAAGAAAAGTACTACAGAAGAATTATAAAGGATTGGCACATTGGCTGCCTTTGCTGATGACACAGTTGGCTAATTTGCAAAGCATTGGTATATTAAGTTGGCGAGTGTGGTTGAACTTGGTTAGGAGCCTGTTTCTGTGTCCTGCTGAAGACAAGGACGGCTTGATACCACTGTCAAAGCCCAGTTTATTGAGAAAAGCATCCAGGAAAGAAGAAGTGTTGAGTCGAAAGTGGTTCTCCTCCAATTTCTCTCCACTTGCTCGAAATGCAGAGCCTCCATTATAGCACAGAACAGAGTGTTAAAGTCGGGGATGGAAGAGGATGAAAATGGGAAGTTTACTTATGGAGAGAACTGAGAAATGTCCTGTGTGCAGACACCAGTGTTTGACGATTGAATACATTTAAATAATGCATCTAGACTGCAAGTGTTAATCTGTGTCTCAGTGGCCTAATGGATAAGGCATTGACCTCCTAAGCCAGGGATTGTGGGTTTGAGTCCCATCTGAGGTGAAAACCAATATCCACTCCCTTTCCAGAATTTTTTTTATATTTATTACATGCTTCCGCTCAGAAGCTTATGAGGTATTAGGAACTTTGAAATGGTACCATTTTACTTCTGTACTCTTCAGAGTCATGTTGGTGTTCTGAAACTACAAAGTAGATTTTTAAACACCTATCTTTGTCCAATGCAACTTTGACCCGGCAGAAGATATTCCTTTGGAAAAAATGATTTGAATTGGATTGGTGTAACTGTTGTTTCTAGAGGTGGTGACAGGCTTTCAGCTACTTGAATAGGGCAAGTCAGGATTCATGAAACGTATACAACCTTTGAGCGTGTGTAAATTGGCATATCCAGAAAGGAGCAGTTTGTACTACTGTCAAAACAGTTTCTCTCCACTTCTGGAAATATCTAGAGCTATGTAAAGCATACAACTGAGCTTTAATCTCATGAAGAAAGAGGTTTAAATGCAAAAAAGAAAACAAAAGCTTATCGTACTGGTGACATTTTCATTATATAGATTCCAAAAGAGTGCTTTAATTGAAAGGAGCTGAAAACACACAATGGTATGTAAACCCAAATAACTATAAATATCATATTTCCCATCCTTGCATACCACCTACATTATAAAAATAAGCACAGCAGGACATATGACCGCGTTGCTTAATGGGTAAAGCGACTGACTTCGGATCAGAAGATTAAGGGTTCGAGTCCCTTCGTGGTCGGTTTTTGCCAATGGTCACACAACTCAGCTTTCCATTCAGAATGGAAGCAGGCTCTTCCAATACTCTTATAGCCATCATGTTCTCATTCCTAATTATTCATGAAGTGGAGTACATACTGCACAGTCATTTAGATTGCATATTCAGCCTAAAATCTTGTTCATATTAGTGGCATTAAGAAGTGCTTCTATGTACACGCACTGAATATGTAATAGGGTTGCAGAATTTTGACTTGACAGAATGGGTTTTTAGCTTAAGGGTGTGTAGATGAAATGCAAGGTGTGTAAGTATGTGTTCATCGAGTGCTTCAAGTGTAAAATCTGTATGATTTGTGCAGTTAAAGTGCTAATTTTGCCTACGAGAAAGAAAAGTACTACAGAAGAATTATAAAGGATTGGCACATTGGCTGCCTTTGCTGATGACACAGTTGGCTAATTTGTAAAGCATTGGTATATTAAGTTGCAGAGTGTGGTTGAACTTGGTTAGGAGACTTGGTGCCTGTTTCTGTGTCCTGCTGAAGACAAGGACGGCTTGATACCACTGTCAAAGCCCAGTTTATTGAGAAAAGCATCCAGGAAAGAAGAAGTGTTGAGTCGAAAGTGGTTCTCCTCCAATTTCTCTCCACTTGCTCGAAATGCAGAGCCTCCATTATAGCACAGAACAGAGTGTTAAAGTCGGGGATGGAAGAGGATGAAAATGGGAAGTTTACTTATGGAGAGAACTGAGAAATGTCCTGTGTGCAGACACCAGTGTTTGACGATTGAATACATTTAAATAATGCCTCTAGACTGCAAGTGTTAATCTGTGCCTCAGTGGCCCAATGGATAAGGCACTGGCCTCCTAAGCCAGGAATTGTGGGTTCGAGTCCCATCTGAGGTGAAAGCCAATATCCACTCTTACTTTTCCTGAAAAATTGATATATTTATTACATGCTTCCGCTCAGAAGCTTATGAGGTATTAGGAACTTTGAAATGGTACCATTTTACTTCTGTACTCTCCGGACTCATGTTGGTGTTCTGAAACTACAAAGTAGATTTTTAAACACCTATCTTTGTCAGATGCAACTTTGACCCGGCAGAAGATATTCCTTTGGAAAAAATGATTTGCATTGGATTGGTGTAACTGTTGTTTCTAGAGGTGGTGACAGGCTTTCAGCTACTTGAATAGGGCAAGTCAGGATTCATGAAACACATACAACCTTTGAGCGTGTGTAAATTGGCATATCCAGAAAGGAGCAGTTTTTACTACTGTCAAAACAGTTTCTCTCCACTTCTGGAAATATCCAAAGCTATGTAAAGCATACAACTGAGCTTTATTCTCATGAAGAAAGAGGTTTAAATGCAAAAAAGAAAACAAAAGCTTATCGTACTGGTGACATTTTCATTATATAGATTCCAAAAGAGTGCTTTAATTGAAAGGAGCTGAAAACACACAATGGGATGTAAACCTAAATAACTATCAATATCATATTTCCCATCCTTGCATACCACCTACATTATAAAAATAAGCACAGCAGGATATATGACCGCATGGCCTAATGGATAAGGCGTCTGACTTCGGATCAGAAGATTGAGGGTTCGAGTCCCTTCGTGGTCGGTTTTTGCCAATGGTCACACAACTCAGATTTCCATTCAGAATGGAAGCAGGCTCTTCCAATACTCTTATAGCCATCATGTTCTCATTCCTAATTATTCATGAAGTGGAGTACATACTGCACAGTCATTTAGATTGCATCTTCAGCCTAAAATCTTGTTCATGTTAGTGGCATTAAGAAGTGCTTCTATGTACACGCACTGAATATGTAATAGGGTTGCAGAATTTTGACTTGACAGAATGGGTTTTTAGCTTAAGGGTGTGTAGATGAAATGCAAGGTGTGTAAGTATGTGTTCATGGAGTGCTTCAAGTGTAAAATCTGTATGATTTGTGCAGTTAAAG
>NC_141693.1:1545428488-1545468488 GCF_964263255.1 Lissotriton vulgaris | reverse complement strand
AAACAGTTTCTCTCCACTTCTGGAAATATCCAGAGCTATGTAAAGCATACAACTGAGCTTTATTCTCATGAAGAAAGAGGTTTAAATGCAAAAAAGAAAACAAAAGCTTATCGTACTGGTGACATTCTCATTATAGAGATTCCAAAAGAGTGCTTTAATGGAAAGGAGCTGAAAAAACACAATGGGATGTAAACCTAAATAACTATCAATATCATATTTGCCATCCTTGCATACCACCTACATTATAAAAATAAGCACAGCAAGACATATGGAAAGGGGCGACCATTCGGTCCCCCCGAACGTATGGTGGAGTACCTCGATCCCCCCGGGAAGCCATCTTGGGCGGGAGGCGAGTCTCGGCTGGTATGCCCGAAGCGGCGTAGCCGGGGCGCGCCTTTTTCCCGCCCTAGTGTGGGCTGGCCTAGACACCGACGCGGCCGGCCACGCCCTCAGAGGCAGGCGGGGGCGGGTTCACGCCCACCCTGAAGACGGATAAAAGGAGCGGAAGCCAAGAAAGCATCCTCTTGTTCCTGTGCTCTGAAGCTGCACCTCCCCGCTGCACGTGAGCTCGAGACGGAACGAAGAGCCAATTTTGAGCGTTGTAATCTCTCTTTTGTCTTACAGATATCCCGTCTGAGAATGCCCAAGAAAGTCGGAAAGCGGGTCGGTACCGAGGAGATGCTCCGCATACTCATGAAGGAGATAGCCGATCTGAAGAAAAAGGTTGAGGCTAAGGACGGGGAGGGAGGACCGAAACGGCCTTTACAGGGAACAGTCCCCGGTGGAAAAAGCAAGAGGCCCAGAAGGGCAGCACTTGGGGGAGAGACCCCGGTTCCCGAAACCCTTCGAGAGGAGCCAACCCCGGTGCCGAAAGAGGGGAATCCAATCCCTGTGGTGGTCACCCCCGTGAACAGGGAGGATATGCCCCCCGAGTTAGCGGCACAATTGGCAGCGTGGTTGGGAAAAGATAGCGAGGGTGCCACGGCTGACGACGCCCGGGCAGTAATGAGGCAGCTGCGGGAATCTAGGGAGGCTGCGAAGGCAACATCTTCTGTTCCCCCACAGGTTCCGGCGGCTGGAAGTACAGCAGGCCCAAGTTCGGCGACAAACGTGGGGTCTACTTCAGGTAAGCGGCCATTGCCGATTGCGGGGGAGGGGTCTGTACCTTCTCGAAAGGAGAAGATTGCCCAGCATGTCCCACAAGAAATCAAGGAATTGATTTGGGCGGATAAATATGTAAACATGTTTTCATTGCTTACCGACCATTACGAGATCGAGCATGTGAAGAGTCAAAAGGAGCTCATGCATCCGAGTGTTTGGCGCGCAAAAATGGCCGCCTTCAAGGTCGACGAGACCATTGGTACTTGGGGCAGAGCATGGGGCATTTTTACGTCCATTATGGGTGAGCGCAGGCCTGAGTTGTTGACCGAGTTACCCATTTATCAGTCACGTATTATGGAGTATTCTGTGGCATATGGGGGCAATCAGTGGTTCTGCTATGATAATCTGTTTAGAAAAGCTAAAGAGCACAACCCATTGTTGTCTTGGGATTGTTACGACTCCGTCTCTTGGCAAAAAATGGAGAGTACAGGGATGTTGAAGGTGCCATTGGTAGGGAGTAACGGGGGGGAATCCTCCCGCCAAAACTCTGGGACACCCTTTCGGACGGGTGCAGGTAACGAGTACCACTCGAAGCCGAGTGGCAACACAGGTAAAAGGGGGATCTGTTGGAATTTTAACAGAGGCAAATGTACCAGGCCCCAGGGGTCATGCAAATTCAGACATGAGTGTGGGGGGTGCGGGCAGCCATCCCATTCTGAGTCCATGTGCAGAGCCAAAACGGGTGATAACGGTGGTAAGGGAGGCGCCAAACAGGTCTAATATAGTCCGAGGGGCGCCTTTACCGACCCTGATTGATACCATGGCAATGATTCCTTGGCTCAGCGAATACCCGGATCATGCTTCCGCTGGGGTGTTACGGAACGGGTTTTCATGTGGTTTCCGCATCCCAGTGGGGGATTTTCAGGGGGTTCCAAACTGTAAGAATCAAATGTCGGTCTTACAGCACACGGCGGTGGTGCAGGTAAAGATTGGAAAAGAGGTGACTCAAGGTCGTGTCGCCGGTCCATTCGATTTGCCACCGGTTGCTAACTTTGTGTGTTCTCCTCTAGGGGTGGTCCCCAAGAAGGACCCGGGTGAGTTTCGACTGATACATAATTTGTCAGCCCCACGTGGTCTTTCCGTGAATGACGCGATAGACCCGGAAGTATGTTCGGTGCGGTACGCATTTTCGATGAGGCCGTTGCCATGTTGAATCGCCTGGGGCCCGGGACGCTGATGGCCAAATCGGACATCGAGTCAGCGTTCCGGTTGCTCCCGGTACACCCAGACGATCAGCGTCTACTTGGTTTTCAGTTTCAGGGTCGATATTACATGGATAGATGTATGCCAATGGGATGCTCGATTTCATGTGCCTATTTTGAGAAGTTCAGTTGTTTTCTGCAGTGGGTATTCACGAGGAAGACAGGTTTTCAACATGTTATGCACTATCTCGATGACTTTCTGTTTTTGGGGGCAGCCGGGGATTCTGAGTGTGGACAGGCTTTACATGAATTTTGTGTCCTAATGAATCAATTCGGTGTGCCTTTGGCGCCAGGTAAGACTGTGGGTCCCTCGACCTTGATCGAGTTTCTGGGGATCGAGCTCGACTCGGTGGAAGGTTGTTTTCGATTACCCAAGGAAAAAGTGTTAAAATTCAGGTTATCCCTTGAGACATGTATTCGTGCAACGAAAGTAAACCTGCATCAATTGCAACAGGTGGTGGGTCAGTTGAATTTTGCCCTAAGGGTAGTGCCGATGGCGCGCCCTTTTTCCCGCTCGATTGCACAATCCATGGTCGGCCTGAAGGAAGGACATCATCGCACAAGACTCTCGGCAGAAGTTCGCCAGGACATGCGCATTTGGATTGCATTCCTGGCGGATTTCAATGGTCGAATTGTCTGGAACAAACCAGCGGTGTCTTCCGAGGAGTTGGGGCTTTGGACAGACTCGGCGGGGAGTATGGGTTTTGGCGCCATATTGGGTACACAATGGTCGGCTCAAAAATGGCCGTCATGGTGGCATGAGTGCGGGTTGACGAGTAACATTGCTTTTCTCGAACTGTTCCCTATTCTGGTGGCTTTGAAAACATGGCCAGAAGGGTTTAGGGATCACTCTGTGGTGTTCTGGTCTGATAACATGACCGTGGTTGAGTGTATCAATAGTCAGGCAGCACGATGCAAATTTATTCTGAGACTGCTCAAGGAAATTGTGTTGTTGTGCATGCAACTGAATGTACTGTTTAGGGCGCGACACGTGCCGGGGGTGATGAACCAAGCGGCTGATGCGCTTTCTCGTTTCCGTATGCAGGCCTTCTGGGGTTTTCTGCCCACAGCGGACCCGGTGGCGGCACCCTTTCCCGAAGCTCTCTGGTCTCTCGGTGCCCCGAACTACAAGACCTCGTGGGAGAGAGTTTAGCACCCAGGACGAGGAAGGCATATGAAGGGGCGTTCCGTTCCTATTGGGCCTTTTTGGGTACTGCCGTGGGGGAACTTTGGGGTCAGGAAGAGTTTGTAGTGAGATTCCTGCTCTCTCTACATAAGGCAGGCAAGTCAGTAGCTACGGCCCAGAGGCATCGGGCCGCCATTTCCTTTATGGCAAGGGCTCATGGGATCCAGGACCCGACAGCGTCTTTCGTTGTGCAGAAAGCGCTACGTGGGTGGCAACGCCTTGAGGGTCACAGGATAGACGATAGGCACCCGATAGGTCTGGATAGGTTGGCCCTGTTATTGTCCGTGCTACCGGTAACATGTTCATCCCAGTACGAAGCAGTGTTGTTCCGAGCCGCATTTGCATTAGCATTCCATGGGGCTATGCGGGTAAGCGAATTAGTGGCAAAGAACAAGCAGGATACGATGGGGGGACTGTGCCGGGAACACATTCAGGTCAGGGAGGAGACAATGACGGTCTCGTTTGTCAGGTCCAAATCCGATCAGAGTGCAATCGGGGACTGCGTAATCATCCAGAGGATCCCCGGGTCTTCCATGTGCCCTGTTGTGTGCGTAGAGGAATATTTAGCGCAGAGGGTGGCAGCATGGGGGGGGACCTTGTTAAGACACGCTGACGCCACCCCACTGACGAGGTTTCAGTTTCAGCGGGTGCTTGCGATGTCGATTTCGGCTGCGGGTTTGAACCCCGGCGAATTTGGGACCCATTCCTTTCGGATAGGGGCTGCTACGGAGGCTACAGCCAGGGGTCTGAATGTTGAACAAGTAAAACGTGTGGGGCGTTGGTCCTCGAACTGTTATAAGAGGTATGTGCGGTTGCACATGTTGTGAAGCTGTAATGATGTACTCACGCTTCTTGTTTTTGTTTGATTTTCAGTTGCGCAAGCCTACGAGGCGGGGCGGACTGTGCAGTCGACCCGACACCAGGGGGCCAGCGGTCAGACATTACCGGCTGTGAAAAAGGAGGTGTGGGTCGTGGGCCACTCATACGTGAGGCGTGCCGCGGACGTATTCAAAGCAGGTGACATGATTCACGTGGCTGGGGAATACGGGTACAGTGTGTCCTTCTACGGAAAGGGCGGGCTCTGTATTGACCAGTTTCGATCATTTTTCGAGGGTTTGTTAGGGCGGACGAGGTCACCGCCGTCTGTAGTCATAGTACATCTTGGGGGCAATGATTTGGTGACCACTGGTAGACGACTTCTTCTTGAGGCGATGCTTTCCACGGTAAGTTGGTTGGCGAGAAGAGTTCCAGGGTGCACAATTGCATGGTCCCATATGATCCCACGAAAAGTGTGGCGGGGGGCTATTTCTGTTTCTGCTCTGAATCATTCAGTAAGGAAAATTAATAATAAAGTGAGTAGATTGTTCCGTTCAAGTACACTGCATTCTATTTCGCATGGTTGTATCAAAGGGGACAGTATGTATTTGGGGGACGGTGTTCATTTGTCCCGGGTGGGGAACGAGTTACTCATAGGAGACTTCATAGCTTGGTTAAGGGGTTTACAGCATGACCTTTAGGTAGGAGTGTGTTGTGGGGGGTCCGGATAGCCGGTCAACTATCCGGCCTGTGGCGGTAAGGTCATGATCGGTGAGCAGTAATTCGAAGATCCCTATGAGGGGGCGTCACCCATTACGGATGGGAGCGCGTGGGGGAGGTGGCCAATTGGCCCCTCAACGGGGAGGCGGTCCTGTCTAAGGAGAGGCCGCCGGAAGGAAAGGAAAGGTGGTCAAGGCCCCTTCCTGGATAGGAGGGGCTACGGCCCCTCCTGGGGAATTTCCCGGGGCCAGGACATCTGCGACGGCAGATGGGTAAGTTGTGTGGGGTGCGGGAGGGGGTTTACGCTACCTTTTAGACACCTCACACGAGTCCTCGAACGACCGTTAAATGGCGTCGAGTTTATTGGGGCCCCCGTCAAGTACAAAGGGAAATTGGTAGATGCATTTGAGGTACGCCTCTGTGCGGTCACTCCTCTCACAAGTGAGGGGGGTATTTCTGGTTTAGGGATCTGACACCGGTTACGACCTTGCCGTTGGCCCTTAACGTTAGGATGTACAATTTCAAGTCAAATGTTTTGTAGGATGTTAGTTCGGCTAGGAGAACCTTTGTATTAGAGATCTGTTAAGGTTAGCCAAACATCGTAATGTGGAAATGAAATTGTACATAATATGAAACTGTTATTTTAATGTTTTAATTTTGTTTCATATTTTAAATAAATACGGCCGGGAAGGGTGACTCCCTTCCCGCCTTCCAAAAGTTCAAGAACGGTTTCCGGTTTCCCAATTCTTGGGGATTGTGTTGAGAGGGGGTGGCGGGTATCTCAGCCATATGGAAAGGGGCGACCATTCGGTCCCCCCGAACGTATGGTGGAGTACCTCGATCCCCCCGGGAAGCCATCTTGGGCGGGAGGCGAGTCTCGGCTGGTATGCCCGAAGCGGCGTAGCCGGGGCGCGCCTTTTTCCCGCCCTAGTGTGGGCTGGCCTAGACACCGACGCGGCCGGCGACGCCCTCAGAGGCAGGCGGGGGCGGGTTCACGCCCACCCTGAAGACGGATAAAAGGAGCGGAAGCCAAGAAAGCATCCTCTTGTTCCTGTGCTCTGAAGCTGCACCTCCCCGCTGCACGTGAGCTCGAGACGGAACGAAGAGCCAATTTTGACCCACCCACCAGCCCCTGAGGACAGCGATTCCTTGTGAATACAGTTGATATAGTATCTTTTTGTTTTCTCTGTTTTCTTACAGGTTGTGATGATATCGTGAAATTTCTTAAAATACAATAAAGATTGGTTATTTTCAGTATATTTTGCTAATAAAGTTTTGGAGCAAGGATTGAGCAGTATTCACGCTTGGTAATAAGTGATGTTTGCTTTATAATCTCAGTAACTTAGTTAAACTTGTCGTATTTATTTTGGTCGGGCGGTAAGGTCATGATCGGTGAGCAGTAATTCGAAGATCCCTATGAGGGGGCGTCACCCATTACGGATGGGAGCGCGTGGGGGAGGTGGCCAATTGGCCCCTCAACGGGGAGGCGGTCCTGTCTAAGGAGAGGCCGCCGGAGGGAAAGGAAAGGTGGTCAAGGCCCCTTCCTGGATAGGAGGGGCTACGGCCCCTCCTGGGGAATTTCCCGGGGCCAGGACATCTGCGACGGCAGATGGGTAAGTTGTGTGGGGTGCGGGAGGGGGTTTACGCTACCTTTTAGACACCTCACACGAGTCCTCGAACGACCGTTAAATGGCGTCGAGTTTATTGGGGCCCCCGTCAAGTACAAAGTGAAATTGGTAGATGCATTTGAGGTACGCCTCTGTGCGGTCACTCCTCTCACAAGTGAGGGGGGTATTTCTGGTTTAGGGATCTGACACCGGTTACGACCTTGCCGTTGGCCCTTAACGTTAGGATGTACAATTTCAAGTCAAATGTTTTGTAGGATGTTAGTTCGGCTAGGAGAACCTTTGTATTAGAGATCTGTTAAGGTTAGCCAAACATCGTAATGTGGAAATGAAATTGTACATAATATGAAACTGTTATTTTAATGTTTTAATTTTGTTTCATATTTTAAATAAATACGGCCGGGAAGGGTGACTCCCTTCCCGCCTTCCAAAAGTTCAAGAACGGTTTCCGGTTTCCCAATTCTTGGGGATTGTGTTGAGAGGGGGTGGCGGGTATCTCAGCCATATGACCGCGTGGCCTAATGGATAAGGCGTCTGACTTCGGATCAGAAGATTGAGGGTTTGAGTCCCTTTGTGGTCGGTTTTTGCCAATGGTCACACAACTCAGCTTTCCATTCAGAATGGAAACAGGCTCTACCAATACTCTTATAGCCATCATGTTCTCATTCCTAATTATTCATGAAGTGGAGTACATACTGCACAGTCATTTAGATTGCATCTTCAGCCTAAAATCTTGTCCATGTTAGTGGCATTAAGAAGTGCTTCTATGTACATACACTGAATATGTAATAGGGTTGCAGAATTTTGACTTGACAGAATGGGTTTTTAGCTTAAGGGTGTGTAGATGAAATGCAAGGTGTGTAAGTAGGTGTTCATGGAGTGCTTCAAGTGTAAAATCTGTATGATTTGTGCAGTTAAAGTGCTAATTTTGCCTACGAGAAAGAAAAGTACTACAGAAGAATTATAAAGGATTGGCACATTGGCTGCCTTTGCTGATGACACAGTTGGCTAATTTGCAAAGCATTGGTATATTAAGTTGCAGAGTGTGGTTGAACTTGGTTAGGAGACTTGGTGCCTGTTTCTGTGTCCTGCTGAAGACAAGGACGGCTTGATACCACTGTCAAAGCCCAGTTTATTGAGAAAAGCATCCAGGAAAGAAGAAGTGTTGAGTCGAAAGTGGTTCTCCTCCAATTTCTCTCCACTTGCTCGAAATGCAGAGCCTCCATTATAGCACAGAACAGAGTGTTGAAGTCGGGCATGGAAGAGGATGAAAATGGGAAGTTAACTTATGGAGAGAACTGAGAAATGTCCTGTGTGCAGACACCAGTGTTTGCCGATTGAATACATTTAAATAATGCCTCTAGACTGCAAGTGTTTATCTGTGCCTCAGTGGCATAATGGATAAGGCACTGCCCTCCTAAGCCAGGGAATGTGGGTTCGAGTCCCATCTGAGGTGAAAACCAATATCCACTCTTACTTTTCCAGAAACATTTATATATTTATTACATGCTTCCGCTCAGAAGCTTATGAGGTATTAGGAACTTTGAAATGGTACCATTTTACTTCTGTACTCTTCAGGGTCCTGTTGGTGTTCTGAAACTACAAAGTAGATTTTTAAACACCTATCTTTGTCAGATGCAACTTTGACCCGGCAGAAGATATTCCTTTGGAAAAAATTATTTGAATTGGATTGGTGTAACTGTTGTTTCTAGAGGTGGTGACAGGCTTTCAGCTACTTGAATAGGGCAAGTCAGGATTCATGAAACGTATACAACCTTTGAGCGTGTGTAAATTGGCATATCCAGAAAGGAGCAGTTTTTACTACTGTCAAACAGTTTCTCTCCACTTCTAGAAATATCCACAGCTATGTAAAGCATACAACTGAGCTTTATTCTCATGAAGAAAGAGGTTTAAATGCAAAAAAGAAAACAAAAGCTTATCGTACTGGTGACATTCTCATTATATAGATTCCAAAAGAGTGCTTTAATTGAAAGGAGCTGAAAAAACACAATGGGATGTAAACCTAAATAACTATCAATATCCTATTTCCCATCCTTGCATACCACCTACATTATAAAAATAATCACAGCAAGACATATGACCGCGTGGCCTAATGAATGAGGCGTCTGACTTCGGATCAGAAGATTGAGGGTTCGAGTCCCTTCGTGGTCGGTTTTTGCCAATGGTCACACAACTCAGCTTTCCATTCAGAATGGAAGCAGGCTCTACCAATACTCTTATAGCCATCATGTTCTCATTCCTAATTATTCATGAAGTGGAGTACATACTGCACAGTCATTTAGATTGCATCTTCAGCCTAAAATCTTGTCCATGTTAGTGGCATTAAGAAGTGCTTCTATGTACATGCACTGAATATGTAATAGGGTTGCAGAATTTTGACTTGACAGAATGGGTTTTTAGCTTAAGGGTGTGTAGATGAAATGCAAGGTGTGTAAGTATGTGTTCATGGAGTGCTTCAAGTGTAAAATCTGTATGATTTGTGCAGTTAAAGTGCTAATTTTGCCTACGAGAAAGAGAAGTACTACAGAAGAATTATAAAGGATTGGCACATTGGCTGCCTTTGCTGATGACACAGTTGGCTAATTTGTAAAGCCATGGTCTATTAAGTTGCAGAGTGTGGTTGAACTTGGTTAGGAGACTTGGTGCCTGTTTCTGTGTCCTGCTGAAGACAAGGACGGCTTGATACCACTGTCAAAGCCCAGTTTATTGAGAAAAGCATCCAGGAAAGAAGAAGTGTTGAGTCGAAAGTGGTTCTCCTCCAATTTCTCTCCACTTGCTCGAAATGCAGAGCCTCCATTATAGCACAGAACAGAGTGTTAAAGTCGGGGATGGAAGAGGAAGAAAATGGGAAGTTCACTTATGGAGAGAACTGAGAAATGTCCTGTGTGCAGACACCAGTGTTTGACGATTGAATACATTTGAATAATGCCTCTAGACTGCAAGTGTTTATCTGTGCCTCAGTGGCCTAATGGATAAGGCACTGGCCTCCTAAGCCAGGGATTGTGGGTTCGAGTCCCATCTGAGGTGAAAACTAATATCCACTCTTACTTTTCCAGAAAAATTTATATATTTATTACATGCTTCCGCTCAGAAGCTTATGAGGTATTAGGAACTTTGAAATGGTAAAATTTTACTTCTGTACTCTTCAGGGTCATGTTGGTGTTCTAAAACTACAAAGTAGATTTTTAAACACCTATCTTTGTCAGATGCAACTTTGACCCGGCAGAAGATATTCCTTTGGAAAAAATGATTTCAATTGGATTGGTGTAACTGTTGTTTCTAGAGGTGGTGACAGGCTTTCAGCTACTTGAATAGGGCAAGTCAGGATTCATGAAACGTATACAACCTTTGAGCGTGTGTAAATTGGCATATCCAGAAAGGAGCAGTTTGTACTACTGTCAAAACAGTTTCTCTCCTCTTCTGGAAATATCCAGAGCTATGTAAAGCATACAACTGAGCTTTAATCTCATGAAGAAAGAGGTTTAAATGCAAAAAAGAAAAATAAAGCTTATCGTACTGGTGACATTCTCATTATATAGATTCCAAAAGAGTGCTTTAATTGACATGAGCTGAAAAAACACAATGGGATGTAAACCTAAATAACTATCAAAATCATATTTCCCATCCTTGCATACCACCTACATTATAAAAATAAGCACAGCAGGACATATGACCGCGTGGCCTAATGGATAAGGTGTCTGACTTCGGATCAGAAGATTGAGGGTTCGAGTCCCTTCGTGGTCGGTTTTTGCCAATGGTCACACAACTCAGCTTTCCGTTCAGAATGGAAGCAGGCTCTTCCAATACTCTTATAGCCATCATGTTCTCATTCCTAATTATTCATGAAGTGGAGTACATACTGCACAGTCATTTAGATTGCATCTTCAGCCTAAAATCTTGTCCATGTTAATGGCATTAAGAAGTGCTTCTATGTACACGCACTGAATATGTAATAGGGTTGCAGAATTTTGACTTGACAGAATGGGTTTTTAGCTTAAGGGTGTGTAGATGAAATGCAAGGTGTGTAAGTATGTGTTCATGGAGTGCTTCAAGTGTAAAATCTGTATGATTTGTGCAGTTAAAGTGCTAATTTTGCCTACGAGAAAGAAAAGTACTACAGAAGAATTATAAAGGATTGGCACATTGGCTGCCTTTGCTGATGACACAGTTGGCTAATTTGCAAAGCATTGGTATATTAAGTTGCAGAGTGTGGTTCAACTTGGTTAGGAGACTTGGTGCCTGTTTCTGTGTCCTGCTGAAGACAAGGACGGCTTGATACCACTGCCAAAGCCCAGTTTATGAGAAAAGCATCCAGGAAAGAAGAAGTGTTAAGTCGAAAGTGGTTCTCCTCCAATTTCTCTCCACTTGCTCGAAATGCAGAGCCTCCATTATAGCACAGAACAGAGTGTTAAAGTCGGGGATGGAAGAGGATGAAAATGGGAAGTTTACTTATGGAGAGAACTGAGAAATGTCCTGTGTGCAGACACCAGTGTTTGACGATTGAATACATTTAAATAATGCCTCTAGACTGCAAGTGTTTATCTGTGCCTCATTGGCCTAATGGATAAGGCACTGGCCTCCTAAGTCAGGGATTCTGGGTTGAGTCCCATCTGAGGTGAAAACCAATATCCACTCTTACTTTTCCAGAAAAATTTATATATATATTACATGCTTCCGCTCAGAAGCTTATGAGGTATTAGGAACTTTGAAATGGTACCATTTTACTTCTGTACTCTTCAGGGTCATGTTGGTGTTCTGAAACTACAAAGTAGATTTTTAAACACCTATCTTTGTCAGATGCAACTTTGACCCAGCAGAAGATATTCCTTTGGAAAAAATGATTTGAATTGGATTGGTGTAACTGTTGTTTCTAGAGGTGGTGACAGGCTTTCAGCTACTTGAATAGGGCAAGTCAGGATTCATGAAACGTATACAACCTTTGAGCGTGTGTAAATTGGCATATCCAGAAAGGAGCAGTTTGTACTACTGTCAAAACAGTTTCTCTCCTCTTCTGGAAATATCCAGAGCTATGTAAAGCATACAACTGAGCTTTAATCTCATGAAGAAAGAGGTTTAAATGCAAAAAAGAAAACAAAAGCTTATCGTACTGGTGACATTCTCATGATATAGATTCCAAAAGAGTGCTTTAATTGAAAGGAGCTGAAAAAACACAATGAGATGTAAACCTAAATAACTATCAATATCATATTTCCCATCCTTCCATACCACCTACATTATAAAAATAAGCACAGCAGGACATATGACCGTGTGGCCTAATGGATAAGGTGTCTGACTTCGGATCAGAAGGTTGAGGGTTCGAGTCCCTTCCTGGTCGGTTTTTGCCAATGGTCACACAACTCAGCTTTCCGTTCAGAATGGAAGCAGGCTCTTCCAATACTCTTATAGCCATTATGTTCTCATTCCTAATTATTCATGAAGTGGAGTACATACTGCACAGTCATTTAGATTGCATCTTCAGCCTAAAATCTTGTCCATGTTAGTGGCATTAAGAAGTGCGTCTATGTACACGCACTGAATATGTAATAGGGTTGCAGAATTTTGACTTGACAGAATGGGTTTTTAGCTTAAGGGTGTGTAGATGAAATGCAAGGTGTGTAAGTATGTGTTCATGGAGTGCTTCAAGTGTAAAAATCTGTATGATTTGTGCAGTTAAAGTGCTAATTTTGCCTACGAGAAAGAAAAGTACTACAGAAGAATTATAAAGGATTGGCACATTGGCTGCCTTTGCTGATGACACAGTTGGCTAATTTGTAAAGCATTGGTCTATTAAGTTGCAGAGTGTGGTTGAACTTGGTTAGGAGACTTGGTGCCTATTTCTGTGTCCTGCTGAAGACAAGGACGGCTTGATACCACTGTCAAAGCCCAGTTTATTGAGAAAAGCATCCAGGAAAGAAGAAGTGTTGAGTCGAAAGTGGTTCTCCTCCAATTTCTCTCCACTTGCTCGAAATGCAGAGCCTCCATTATAGCACAGAACAGAGTGTTAAAGTCGGGGATGGAAGAGGATGAAAATTGGAAGTTTACTTATGGAGAGAACTGAGAAATGTCCTGGTTGCAGACACCAGTGTTTGACGATTGAATACATTTAAATAATGCCTCTAGACTGCAAGTGTTCATCTGTGCCTCAGTGGCCTAATGGATAAGGCACTGGCCTCCTAACCCAGGGATTGTGGGTTCGAGTCCCATCTGAGGTGAAAACCAATATCCACTATTACTTTTCTAGAAAAATTTATATATTTATTACATGCTTCCGCTCAGAAGCTTATGAGGTATTAGGAACTTTGAAATGGTACCATTTTACTTCTGTACTCTCCGGACTCATGTTGATGTTCTGAAACTACAAAGTAGATTTTTAAACACCTATCTTTGTCAGATGCAACTTTGACCCAGCAGAAGATATTCCTTTGGAAAAAATGATTTGAATTGGATTGGTGTAACTGTTGTTTCTAGAGGTGGTGACAGGCTTTCAGCTACTTGAATAGGGCAAGTCAGGATTCATGAAACACATACAACCTTTGAGCGTGTGTAAATTGGCATATCCAGAAAGGAGCAGTTTGTACTACTGTCAAAACAGTTTCTCTCCACTTCTGGAAATATCCAGAGCTATGTAAAGCATACAACTGAGCTTTAATCTCATGAAGAAAGAGGTTTAAATGCAAAAAAGAAAACAAAAGCTTATCGTACTGGTGACATTCTCATTATATAGATTCCAAAAGAGTGCTTTAATTGAAAGGCGCTGAAAAAACACAATGGGATGTAAACCTAAATAACTATGAATATCATATTTTCCATCCTTGCATACCACCTACATTATAAAAATAAGCACAGCAGGACATATGACTGCGTGGCCAAATGGATAAGGCGTCTGACTTGGGATCAGAAGATTGAGGGTAGAGTCCCTTCGTGGTCGGTTTTTGCCAATGGTCACACCACTCAGCTTTCCATTCAGAATGGAACCAGTCTCTCTAAATACTCTTATAGCCATCATGTTCTCATTCCTAATTATTCATGAAGTGGAGTACATACTGCACAGTCATTTAGATTGCATCTTCAGCCTAAAATCTTCACCATTTTAGTGGCATTAAAAAGTGCTTCTATGTATACGCACTGAATATGTAATAGGTTTGCAGAATTTTGACTTGACAGAATGGGTTTTTAGCTTAAGGGTGTGTAGATGAAATGCAAGGTGTGTAAGTATGTGTTCATGGAGTGCTTCAAGTGTAAAATCTGTATGATTTGTGCAGTTAAAGTGCTAATTTTGCCTACGAGAAAGAAAAGTACTACAGAAGAATTATAAAGGATTGGCACATTGGCTGCCTTTGCTGATGACACAGTTGGCTAATTTGTAAAGCATTGGTCTATTAAGTTGCAGAGTGTGGTTGAACTTGGTTAGGAGACTTGGTGCCTGTTTCTGTGTCCTGCTGAAGACAAGGACGGCTTGATACTACTGTCAAAGTCCAGTTTATTGAGAAAAGCATCCAGGAAAGAAGACGTATTGAGTCGAAAGTGGTTCTCCTCCAATTTCTCTCCACTTGCTCGAAATGCAGAGCCTCCATTATAGCACAGAACAGAGTGTTAAAGTCGGGGATGGAAGAGGATGAAAATGGGAAGTTTACTTATGGAGAGAACTGAGAAATGTCCTGTGTGCAGACACCAGTGTTTGACGATTGAATACATTTAAATAATGCCTCTAGAGTGCAAGTGTTTTAACTGTGCCTCAGTGGCCTAATGGATAAGGCACTGGCCTCCTAAGCCAGGGTTTGTGGGTCAAGTCCCATCTGAGGTGAAAACCAATATCCACTCTTACTTTTCCAGAAAAATGTATATATTTATTACATGCTTCCGCTCAGAAGCTTATGAGGTATTAGGAACTTTGAAATGGTACCATTTTACTTCTGTACTCTTCAGGGTCATGTTGGTGTTCTGAAACTACAAAGTAGATTTTTAAACACCTATCTTTGTCAGATGCAACTTTGACCCGGCAGAAGATATTCCTTTGGAAAAAATGATTTGAATTGGATTGGTGTAACTGTTGTTTCTAGAGGTGGTGACAGGCTTTCAGCTACTTGAATAGTGCAAGTCAGGATTCATGAAATGTATACAACCTTTGAGTGTGTGTAAATTGGCATATCCAGAATGGAGCAGTTTGTACTACTGTCAAAACAGTTTCTCTTCACTTCTGGAAATATCCAGAGCTATGTGAGCATACAACTGAGCTTTAATCTCATGAAGAAAGAGGTTTAAATGCAAAAAAGAAAACAAAAGCTTATCGTACTGGTGACATTCTCATTATATAGATTCCAAAAGAGTGCTTTAATTGAAAGGAGCTGAAAAAACACAATGGGATATAAACCTAAATAACTATGAATATCATATTTTCCATCCTTGCATACCACCTACATTATAAAAATAAGCACAGCAGGACATATGACTGCGTGGCCTAATGGATAAGGCGTCTGACTTCGGATCAGAAGATTGAGGGTTCAAGTCCCTTCGTTGTCGGTTTTTGCCAATGGTCACACAACTCAGCTTTCCGTTCAGAATGGAAGCAGGCTCTTCCAATACTCTTATAGCCATCATGTTCACATTCCTAATTATTCATGAAGTGGAGTACATACTGCACAGTCATTTAGATTGCATCTTCAGCCTAAAATCTTGTCCATTTTAGTGGCATTAAAAAATGCTTCTATGTACACGCACTTATTATGTAATAGGTTTGCAGAATTTTGACTTGACAGAATGGGTTTTTAGCTTAAGGGTGTGTAGATGAAATGCAAGGTGTGAAAGTATGTGTTCATGGAGTGCCTTAAGTGTAAAATCTGTATGATTTGTGCAGTTAAAGTGCTAATTTTGCCTACGAGATAGAAAAGTACTACAGAAGAATTATAAAGGATTGGCACATTGGCTGCCTTTGCTGATGACACAGTTGGCTAATTTGTAAAGCATTGGTCTATTAAGTTGCAGAGTTTGGTAAGCATTGGTCTATTAAGTTGCAGAGTTTGGTTGAACTTGGTTAGGAGACTTGGTGCCTTTTTCTGTATCCTGCTGAAGACAAGGACGGCTTGATACCACTGTCAAAGCCCAGTTTATTGAGAAAAGCATCCAGGAAAGAAGAAGTGTGGAGTCGAAAGTGGTTCTCCTCCAATTTCTCTCCACTTGCTCGAAATGCAGAGCCTCCATTATAGCACAGAACAGAGTGTTAAAGTCAGGGATGGAAGAGGATGAAAATGGGAAGTTTACTTATGGAGAGAACAGAGAAATGTCCTGTGTGCAGACACCAGTGTTTGACGATTGAATACATTTAAATATTGCCTCTAGACTGCAAGTGTTTATCTGTGCCTCAGTGGCCTAATGGATAAGGCACTGGCCTCCTAAGCCAGCGATTGTGGGTTCGAGTCCAATCTGACGTAAAAACCAATATCCACTCTTACTTTTCCAGAAAAATTGATATATTTATTACATGCTTCCGCTCAGAAGCTTAAGTGGTATTAGGAACTTTGAAATGGTACCATTTTACTTCTGTACTTTTCAGAGTCATGTTGGTGTTCTGAAACTACAAAGTAGATTTTTAAACACCTATCTTTGTCAGATGCAACTTTGACCCGGCAGAAGATATTCCTTTGGAAAAAATGATTTGAATTGGATTGGTGTAACTGTTGTTTCTAGAGGTGGTGACAGGCTTTCAGCTACTTGAATAGGGCAAGTCAGGATTCATGAAACATATACAACCTTTGAGCGTGTGTAAATTGGCATATCCAGAAAGGAGCAGTTTGTACTACTGTCAAAACAGTTTCTCTCCACTTCTGGAAATATCCAGAGCTATGTAAAGCATACAACTGAGCTTTAATCTCATGAAGAAAGAGGTTTAAATGCAAAAAAGAAAACAAAAGCTTATCGTACTGGTGACATTCTCATTATATCGATTCCAAAAGAGTGCTTTAATTGAAAGGAGCTGAAAAAACACAATGGGATGTAAACCTAAATAACTATCAATATCATATTTCCCATCCTTGCATACCACCTACATTATAAAAATAAGCACAGAAGGACATATGACTGCGTGTCCTAATGGATAAGGCGTTTGACTTCGGATCAGAAGATTGAAGGTTCGAGTCCCTTCATGGTCGGTTTTTGCCAATGGTCACACAACTCAGCTTTCCATTCAGAATGGAAGCAGGCTCTTCCAATACTCTTATAGCCATCATGTTCTCATTCCTAATTATTCATGAAGTGTAGTACATACTGCACAGTCATTTAGATTGCATCTTCTGCCTAAAATCTTGTCCATGTTAGTGGCATTAAGAAGTGTTTCTATGTACACACACTGAATATGTAATAGGGTTGCAGAATTTTGACTTGACAGAATGGGTTTTTAGCTTAAGGGTGTGTAGATGAAATGCAAGGTCTGTAAGTATGTGTTCATGGAGTGCTTCAAGTGTAAAATCTGTATGATTTGTGCAGTTAAAGTGCTAATTTTGCCTACGAGAAAGAAAAGTACTACAGAAGAATCATAAAGGATGGGCACATTGGCTGCCTTTGCTGATGACACAGTTGGCTAATTTGTAAAGCATTGGTCTATTAAGTTGCAGAGTGTGGTTGAACTTGGTTAGGAGACTTGGTGCCTGTTTCTGTTTCCTGCTGAAGACAAGGACGGCTTGATACCACTGTCAAAGCCCAGTTTATTGAGAAAAGCATCCAGGAAAGAAGAAGTGTTGAGTCGAAAGTGGTTCTCCTCCAATTTCTCTCCACTTGCTCGAAATGCAGAGCCTCCATTATAGCACAGAACAGAGTGTTAAAGTCGGGGATGGAAGAGGATGAAAATGGGAAGTTTACTTATGGAGAGAACTGAGAAATGTCCTGTGTGCAGACACCAGTGTTTGACGATTGAATACATTTAAATAATGCCTCTAGACTGCAAGTGTTTATCTGTGCCTCAGTGGCCTAATGGATAAGGCACTGGCCTTCTAAGCCAGGGATTGTGGGTTCGAGTCCCATCTGAGGTGAAAACCAATATCCACTCTTACTTTTCCAGAAAAATTTATATATTTATTACATGCTTCTGCTCAGAAGATTATGAAGTATTAGGAACTTTGAATTGGTACCATTTTACTTCTGTACTCTTCAGGGTCATGTTGGTGTTCTGAAACTACAAAGTAGATTTTTAAACACCTATCTTTGTCAGATGCAACTTTGACCCGGCAGAAGATATTCCTTTGGAAAAAATGATTTGAAATGAATTGGTGTAACTGTTGTTTCTAGAGGTGGTGACAGGCTTTCAGCTACTTGAATAGGGCAAGTCAGGATTCATGAAACGTATACAACCTTTGAGTGTGTGTAAATTGGCATATCCAGAAAGGAGCAGTTTGGACTACTGTCAAAACAGTTTCTCTCCACTTATGGAAATATCCAGAGCTATGTAAAGCATACAACTGAGCTTTAATCTCATGAAGAAAGAGGTTTAAATGCAAAAAAGAAAACAAAAGCTTATCGTACTGGTGACATTCTCATTATATAGATTCCAAAAGAGTGCTTTAATTGAAAGGAGCTGAAAAAACACAATGGGATGTAAACCTAAATAACTATGAATATCATATTTTCCATCCTTGCATACCACCTACATTATAAAAATAAGCACAGCAGGACATATGACTGCGTGGCCTAATGGATAAGGCGTCTGACTTCGGATCAGAAGATTGAGGGTAGAGTCCCTTCGTGGTCGGTTTTTGCCAATGGTCACACAACTCAGCTTTCCATTCAGAATAGAACCAGTCTCTCTAAATACTCTTATAGCCATCATGTTCTCATTCCTAATTATTCATGAAGTGGAGTACATACTGCACAGTCATTTAGATTGCATCTTCAGCCTAAAATCTTCACCATTTTAGTCGCATTAAAAAGTGCTTCTATGTACACGCACTGAATATGTAATAGGGTTGCAGAATTTTGACTTGACAGAATGAGTTTTTAGCTTAAGGGTGTGTAGATGAAATGCAAGGTGTGTAAGTATGTGTTCATGGAGTGCTTCAAGTGTAAAATCTGTATGATTTGTGCAGTTAAAGTGCTAATTTTGCCTACGAGAAAGAAAAGTACTACAGAAGAATTATAAAGGATTGGCACATTGGCTGCCTTTGCTGATGACACAGTTGGCTAATTTGTAAAGCATTGGTCTATTAAGTTGCAGAGTGTGGTTGAACTTGGTTAGGAGACTTGGTGCCTGTTTCTGTGTCCTGCTGAAGACAAGGACGGCTTGATACCACTGTCAAAGTCCAGTTTATTGAGAAAAGCATCCAGGAAAGAAGAAGTATTGAGTCGAAAGTGGTTCTCCTCCAATTTCTCTCCACTTGCTCGAAATGCAGAGCCTCCATTATAGCAGAGAACAGAGTGTTAAAGTCGGGGATGGAAGAGGATGAAAATGGGAAGTTTACTTATGGAGAGAACTGAGAAATGTCCTGTGTGCAGACACCAGTGTTTGACGATTGAATACATTTAAATAATGCCTCTAGAGTACAAGTGTTTATCTGTGCCTCAGTGGCCTAATGGATAAGGCACTGGCCTCCTAAGCCAGGGATTGTGGGTCGAGTCCCTTCTGAGGTGAAAACCAATATCCACTCTTACTTTTCCAGATAAATTTATATATTTATTACATGCTTCCGCTCAGAAGCTTATGAGGTATTAGGAACTTTGAAATGGTACCATTTTACTTCTGTACTCTTCAGGGTCATGTTGGTGTTCTGAAACTACAAAGTAGATTTTTAAACACCTATCTTTGTCAGATGCAACTTTGACCCGGCAGAACATATTCCTTTGGAAAAAATGATTTGAATTGGATTGGTGTAACTGTTGTTTCTAGAGGTGGTGACAGGCTTTCAGCTACTTGAATAGTGCAAGTCAGGATTCATGAAATGTATACAACCTTTGAGTGTGTGTAAATTGGCATATCCAGAAAGGAGCAGTTTGTACTACTGTCAAAACAGTTTCTCTCCACTTCTGGAAATATCCAGAGCTATGTGAGCATACAACTGATCTTTAATCTCATTAAGAAAGAGGTTTAAATGCAAAAAAGAAAACAAAAGCTTATCGTACTGGTGACATTCTCATTATATAGATTCCAAAAGAGTGTTTAATTGAAAGGAGCTAAAAAAACACAATGGGATGTAAACCTAAATAACTATGAATATCATATTTTCCATCCTTGCATACCACCTACATTATAAAAATAAGCACAGCAGCGCATGTGACTGCGTGGCCTAATGGATAAGGCGTCTGACTTCGGATCAGAAGATTGAGGGTTCGAGTCCTTTCGTGGTCGGTTTTTGCCAATGGTCACAAAACTCAGCTTTCCGTTCAGAATGGAAGCAGGCTCTTCCAATACTCTTATAGCCATCATGTTCACATTCCTAATTATTCATGAAGTGGAGTACATACTGCACAGTCATTTAGATTGCATCTTCAGCCTAAAATCTTGTCCATTTTAGTGGCATTAAAAAGTGTTTCTATGTACACGCACTCATTATGTAATAGGTTTGTAGAATTTTGACTTGACAGAATGGGTTTTTAGCTTAAGGGTGTGTAGATGAAATGCAATGTGTGTAAGTATGTGTTCATGGAGTGCCTTAAGTGTAAAATCTGTATGATTTGTGCAGTTAAAGTGCTAATTTTGCCTACGAGATAGAAAAGTACTACAGAAGAATTATAAAGGATTGGCACATTGGCTGCCTTTGCTGATGACACAGTTGGCTAATTTGTAAAGCATTGGTCTATTAAGTTGCAGAGTTTGGTAAGCATTGGTCTATTAAGTTGCAGAGTTTGGTTGAACTTGGTTAGGAGACTTGGTGCCTTTTTCTGTATCCTGCTGAAGACAAGGACGGCTTGATACCACTGTCAAAGCCCAGTTTATTGAGAAAAGCATCCAGGAAAGAAGAAGTGTGGAGTCAAAAGTGGTTCTCCTCCAATTTCTCTCCACTTGCTCGAAATGCAGAGCCTCCATTATAGCACAGAACAGAGTGGTAAAGTCAGGGATGGAAGAGGATGAAAATGGGAAGTTTACTTATGGAGAGAACAGAGAAATGTCCTGTGTGCAGACACCAGTGTTTGACGATTGAATACATTTAAATATTGCCTCTAGACTGCAAGTGTTTATCTGTGCCTCAGTGGACTAATGGATAAGGCACTGGCCTCCTAAGCCAGCGATTGTGGGTTCGAGTCCAATCTGAGGTAAAAACCAATATCCACTCTTACTTTTCCAGAAAAATTGATATATTTATTACATGTTTCCGCTCAGAAGCTTAAGTGGTATTAGGAACTTTGAAATGGTACCATTTTACTTCTGTACTCTTCAGAGTCATGTTGGTGTTCTGAAACTACAAAGTAGATTTTTAAACACCTATCTTTGTCAGATGCAACTTTGACCCGGCAGAAGATATTCCTTTGGAAAAAATGATTTGAATTGGATTGGTGTAACTGTTGTTTCTAGAGGTGGTGACAGGCTTTCAGCTACTTGAATAGGGCAAGTCAGGATTCATGAAACATATACAACCTTTGAGCGTGTGTAAATTGGCATATCCAGAAAGGAGCAGTTTGTACTACTGTCAAAACAGTTTCTCTCCACTTCTGGAAATATCCAGAGCTATGTAAAGCATACAACTGAGCTTTAATCTCATGAAGAAAGAGGTTTAAATGCAAAAAAGAAAACAAAAGCTTATCGTACTGATGACATTCTCATTATATCGATTCCAAAAGAGTGTTTTAATTGAAAGGAGCTGAAAAAACACAATGGGATATAAACCTAAATAACTATCAATATCATATTTCCCATCCTTGCATACCACCTACATTATAAAAATAAGCACAGAAGGACATATGACTGCGTGTCCTAATGGATAAGGCATTTGACTTCGGATCAGAAGATTGAGGGTTCGAGTCCCTTCGTGGTCGGTTTTTGCCAATGGTCACACAACTCAGCTTTCCATTCAGAATGGAAGCAGGCTCTTCCAATACTCTTATAGCCATCATGTTCTCATTCCTAATTATTCATGAAGTGTAGTACATACTGCACAATCATTTAGATTGCATCTTCTGCCTAAAATCTTGTCCATGTTAGTGGCATTAAGAAGTGTTTCTATGTACACACACTGACTATGCAATAGGGTTGCAGAATTTTGACTTGACAGAATGGGTTTTTAGCTTAAGGGTGTGTAGATGAAATGCAAGGTCTGTAAGTATGTGTTCATGGAGTGCTTCAAGTGTAAAATCTGTATGATTTGTGCAGTTAAAGTGCTAATTTTGCCTACGAGAAAGAAAAGTACTACAGAAGAATTATAAAGGATTGGCACATTGGCTGCCTTTGCTGATGACACAGTTGGCTAATTTGTAAAGCATTGGTCTATTAAGTTGCAGAGTGTGGTTGAACTTGGTTAGGAGACTTGGTGCCTGTTTCTGTTTCCTGCTGAAGACAAGGACGGCTTGATACCACTGTCAAAGCCCAGTTTATTGAGAAAAGCATCCAGGAAAGAAGAAGTGTTGAGTCGAAAGTGGTTCTCCTCCAATTTCTCTCCACTTGCTCGAAATGCAGAGCACCCATTATAGCACAGAACAGAGTGTTAAAGTCGGGGATGGAAGAGGATGAAAATGGGAAGTTTACTTATGGAGAGAACTGAGAAATGTCCTGTGTGCAGACACCAGTGTTTGACGATTGAATACATTTAAATAATGCCTCTAGACTGCAAGTGTTTATCTGTGCCTCAGTGGCCTAATGGATAAGGCACTGGCCTTCTAAGCCAGGGATTGTGGGTTCGAGTCCCATCTGAGGTGAAAACCAATATCCACTCTTACTTTTCCAGAAAAATTGATATATTTATTACATGCTTCTGCTCAGAAGATTATGAAGTATTAGGAACTTTAAAATGGTACCATTTTACTTCTGTACTCTTCAGGGTCATGTTGGTGTTCTGAAACTACAAAGTAGATTTTTAAACACCTATCTTTGTCAGATGCAACTTTGACCCGGCAGAAGATATTCCTTTGGAAAAAATGATTTGAAATGAATTGGTGCAACTGTTGTTTCTAGAGGTGGTGACAGGCTTTCAGCTACTTGAATAGGGCAAGTCAGGATTCATGAAACGTATACAACCTTTGAGTGTGTGTAAATTGGCATATCCAGAAAGGAGCAGTTTGTACTACTGTCAAAACAGTTTCTCTCCACTTCTGGAAATATCCAGAGCTATGTGAGCATACAACTGATCTTTAATCTCATTAAGAAAGAGGTTTAAATGCAAAAAAGAAAACAAAAGCTTATCGTACTGGTGACATTCTCATTATATAGATTCCAAAAGAGTGTTTAATTGAAAGGAGCTGAAAAAACACAATGGGATGTAAACCTAAATAACTATGAATATCATATTTTCCATCCTTGCATACCACCTACATTATAAAAATAAGCACAGCAGGACATATGACTGCGTGGCCTAATGGATAAGGCGTCTGACTTCGGATCAGAAGATTGAGGGTTCGAGTCCCTTCGTGGTCGGTTTTTGCCAATGGTCACACAACTCAGCTTTCCGTTCAGAATGGAAGCAGGCTCTTCCAATACTCTTATAGCCATCATGTTCACATTCCTAATTATTCATGAAGTGGAGTACATACTGCACAGTCATTTAGATTGCATCTTCAGCCTAAAATCTTGTTCATGTTAGTGGCATTAAGAAGTGCTTCTATGTACACGCACTTATTATGTAATAGGTTTGCAGAATTTTGACTTGACAGAATGGGTTTTTAGCTTAAGGGTGTGTAGATGAAATGCAAGGTGTGTAAGTATGTGTTCATGGAGTGCCTTAAGTGTAAAATCTGTATGATTTGTGCAGTTAAAGTGCTAATTTTGCCTACGAGATAGAAAAGTACTACAGAAGAATTATAAAGGATTGGCACATTGGCTGCCTTTGCTGATGACACAGTTGGCTAATTTGTAAAGCATTGGTCTATTAAGTTGCAGAGTTTGGTAAGCATTGGTCTATTAAGTTACAGAGTTTGGTTGAACTTGGTTAGGAGACTTGGTGCCTTTTTCTGTATCCTGCTGAAGACAAGGACGGCTTGATACCACTGTCAAAGCCCAGTTTATTGAGAAAAGCATCCAGGAAAGAAGAAGTGTGGAGTCGAAAGTGTTTCTCCTCCAATTTTCTCTCCGCTTGCTCGAAATGCAGAGCCTCCATTATAGCACAGAACAGAGTGTTAAAGTCGGGGATGGAAGAGGATGGAAATGGGAAGTTTACTTATGGAGAGAACTGAGAAATGTTCTGTGTGCAGACACCAGTGTTTGACGATTGAATACATTTAAATATTGCCTCTAGACTGCAAGTGTTTATCTGTGCCTCAGTGGCCTAATGGATAAGGCACTGGCCTCCTAAGCCAGCGATTGTGGGTTCGAGTCCAATCTGAGGTAAAAACCAATATCCACTCTTACTTTTCCAGATAAATTTATATATTTATTACATGCTTCCGCTCAGAAGCTTATGAGGTATTAGGAACTTTGAAATGGTACCATTTTACTTCTCTACTCTTCAGGGTCATGTTGGTGTTCTGAAACTACAAAGTAGATTTTTAAACACCTATCTTTGTCAGATGCAACTTTGACCCGGCAGAAGATATTCCTTTGGAAAAAATGATTTGAATTGGATTGGTGTAACTGTTGTTTCTAGAGGTGGTGACAGGCTTTCAGCTACTTGAATAGTGCAAGTCAGGATTCATATGGCTGAGATACCCGCCACCCCCTCTCAACACAATCCCCAAGGATGGGAAACCGGAAACAGTTCTGAAGTTTTTGGAGACGGGAGGGAGTGACCCTCCCGGGCCGTATTTATTAAAATATGAAACAAAATTAAAACATTAAATCAACAGTTTCATATTATGTACAATTTCATTACCACATTGCGATGTTTGGCTAACCTTAACATATCCTCTAATACAAAGGTTCTCCTAGCCGAACTAACATCCTACCAAACAGTTACTTAACTTTTGAAATTGTACATCCTAACGTTTAAGGGCCAACGGCAAGGTCGTAACCGGTGTCAAGATCCCTAACCCAGACATATCCCCCTCACTTGAGAGGGGCGGCACGGAGGCATACCTCAAGTGCAACTACCAATTTCCCTTGACTTGACGGGGGCACCAATAAAACTCGACGCCACTTAAAGGTCGTACGAGGACTCGTGTGAGGTATCTAGAAGGTAGCGTAGACCCCCCCCCAAACCCCACACAACTTACCACATCTGCCGTCGCAGACGTCCTGGCCCCGGAAATTCCCCAGGAGGGGGCTGTAACCCCTCCTACCCATGAAGGGGCCTTGACCGCCTTCCCTTTCCTTTCGGCGACCCATCCTTAGAAGGGACCGCCTCCCCGTTGAGGGGCCAATGGCCACCTCCCCCGAGCGCCCCCATCCGTAATGGGTGACGCCCACTCATAGGGATCCTCCAATTAGTGCTCACCGATCATGACCTTACCGCCCGACCAAAATAAATACGACAAAGATAACTAAATAACTAAAGACTAAATATAACAGACAGTATCAACAACAACTTTATTCAAAGCATGCTTACTGATGAACACTAAAGCACAATTACTTTATTTGCAAAACATAACACAAATCGATCGTTCTTTATTGCATACTCAACATCTTCACGATAATACCATAACCTGTAAACGAAAATCAGAGTTATCCATCAAACTTTATTCAAAACCACTCGCTGTCTTCAGGGGCTGGTGGGTGGGTCAAAATTGGCTCTTCGTTCCGTCTCGAGCTCACGTGCAGCGAGGAGGTGCAGCTTCAGAGCAAAGGAACAAGAGGATGCTTTCTGGTCTCGTTCCTCCTTTTATCCGTCTTCAGGGCGGGCGTACACCCACCCCTGCCTGCCCCAAGGGCGTGGCCAGCCGCGTCAGTGTCTAGGCCAACCCACTCTAGGGCGGGAAAAGGCGCGCCCCGGCTACGCCGCTTCGGGCATACCAGCCGAGACTCGCCTCCCGCCCAAGATGGCTTCCCGGGGGGATCGTGGTACTCTGCCATAAGTTCGGGGGGACCGATTGGTCGCCCCTTTCCATATGGCTGAGATACCCGCCACCCCCTCTCAACACAATCCCCAAGGATGGAAAACCGGAAACAGTTCTGAAGTTTTTGGAGACGGGAGGGAGTGACCCTCCCGGGCCGTATTTATTAAAATATGAAACAAAATTAAAACATTAAATCAACAGTTTCATATTATGTACAATTTCATTACCACATTGCGATGTTTGGCTAACCTTAACATATCCTCTAATACAAAGGTTCTCCTAGCCGAACTAACATCCTACCAAACAGTTACTTAACTTTTGAAATTGTACATCCTAACGTTTAAGGGCCAACGGCAAGGTCGTAACCGGTGTCAAGATCCCTAACCCAGACATATCCCCCTCACTTGAGAGGGGCGGCACGGAGGCATACCTCAAGTGCAACTACCAATTTCCCTTGACTTGACGGGGGCACCAATAAAACTCGACGCCACTTAAAGGCCGTACGAGGACTCGTGTGAGGTATCTAGAAGGTAGCGTAGACCCCCCCCCAAACCCCACACAACTTACCACATCTGCCGTCGCAGACGTCCTGGCCCCGGGAAATTCCCCAGGAGGGGGCTGTAACCCCTCCTACCCATGAAGGGGCCTTGACCGCCTTCCCTTTCCTTTCGGCGACCCATCCTTAGAAGGGACCGCCTCCCCGTTGAGGGGCCAATGGCCACCTCCCCCGAGCGCCCCCATCCGTAATGGGTGACACCCACTCATAGGGATCCTCCAATTAGTGCTCACCGATCATGACCTTACCGCCACAGGTCCGGATAGTTGACCGGCTATCCGGACCCCCCACCACACTCCTACCTAAAGGTCATGTTTTAACGTCTTCAGCCAAGCTATGTAGTCTCCTATGAGTAACTCATTCCCCATCCGAGATAAATGAACACCATCCCCCAAGTACATACTATCATCATTAATACATCCATGCGCGATAGAATGCAGTGCATTGGAACGGAACAACCTACTTACTTTGTTATTAATTTTCCTCACAGAGTGATTTAAAGCAGAGACAGAAAAAGCCCCCCGCCACACTTTTCGTGGGATCATATGGGACCACGCAATTGTGCACCCTGGAACTCTCCTCGCTAACCAACTTACAGTGGAAAGCATCGCCTCCAGGAGAAGTCGTCTACCAGTGGTGACCAAATCATTGCCCCCAAGATGTACTATGACTACAGACGGCGGTGACCTCGTCCGCCCTAGCAAACCCTCGAAAAATGATTGAAACTGGTCAATACAGAGACCGCCCTTTCCGTAGAAGGACACACTGTACCCGTATTCCCCAGCCACGTGCACCATGTCACCTGCCTTGAATACGTCCGCGGCACGCCTCACGTATGAGTGGCCCACGACCCACACCTCCTTTTTAACAGCCGGTGATGTCTGACCGCTGGCCCGGTGTTGGGTCGACTGCATAGTCCGCCCCGCCTCGTGGGCTTGCGTAACTGAAAACCAAACAAAAACAAGAAGCGTGAGTACATCATTACAGCTTCACAACATGTGCAAACGCACATACCTTTTATAACAGTTGGAGGACCAACGCCCCACACGTTTAACTTGTTCCACATTCAGACCCCTGGCTGTAGCCTCAGTAGCAGCCCCTATCCGAAAGGAATGAGTCCCAAACTCGCCCGGGTTCAAGCCCGCAGCTGTAATTGACATCGCAAGCACCCGCTGAAACTGAAACCTTGTCAGTGGGGTGGCGTCTGCGTGTCTCAACAAGGTCCCCCCCCATGATGCCACCCTTTGTGTCAAGTAATCCTCTAAACACCTCACTGGGCACATGGACGACCCGGGAATCCTGTGTATAATTATGCCGTCGCCCATCCTACTTTGATCGGTCTTGGACCTTACAAACGAGACCGTCATCGTCTCCCCTCTGATTTGAACGTGCTCTGCGCACAACCCTCCCGTAACATCCTGCTTGTTCCTCGCCACTAATTCGCATACCCGCATAGCTCCATGAAATGCTAGCGTAAAAGCAGCTCGGAATAACACTGTCTCAAAGTGAGATGAACATGTTGTAGGGAGTCTGGATAACAACTGGGCCAACCTATCCAAAACCTATCGGGCGCCTCTCGTCTACTCTGCTACCCTCAAGGCGTTGCCACCCTCGTAGCGCTTTTTGCACAGTGAAAGACGCTGTCGGGTCCTGTATCCCGTGAGCCCTAGCAACAAAAGAAATGGCAGCCCGATGCCTCTGGGCCGTGGCCACCGATTTCCCTGCCCGATGTAAAGACATCAAAAAATTCACTACCTATTCCTCCTGTCCCCAAAGCTCCCCTCTAGCAGTCCCCAAAAAAGGCTAAATAGGAAAGGAACGCCCCTTCATATGCCTTCCTCGTCCTGGGTGCTAAACTCTCTCCCACGAGGTTACGAAGCTCGGGGCACCGAGAGACCAGAAAGCTTCGGGAAAGGGTGCAGGCTCCGGGTCCGCTGTGGGAAGGAAACCCCAGAAAGCCTGCATACGAAAACGAGAAAGGGCATCAGCCGCCTGGTTCATTATCCCCGGGACATGTCTCGCTTTGAATAGTACATTTAATAGCATACATAATAGTACAATTTCCTTGAGCAGTCTCAAAATCCATTTGCATCGTGCTGCCTGGCTATTGATACACTCAACCACGGTCATATTGTCAGACCAGAATACCACAGAGTGATCTCTGAACCCTTCAGGCCACGTTCTCAGTGCCACCAAAATGGGGAAGAGTTCCAGGAAGGCAATGTTACTTGTCAGCCCACTGTCTCGCCACCATGCTGGCCATTTTTGTGCAGACCATCAAGTACCGAAAATGGCACCAAAACCTATACTCCCTGCCGAATCTGTCCATAGCCCCAGTTCCTCGGAGAACACGGCTGGTTTGTTCCAGACGACTCGACCATTGAAATCCGCCAGAAATGCCAACCAAATGCGCATGTCCTGGCGGACCTCGGCCGAGAGCCTTGTGCGATGATGGCCCTCCCTCAGTCCGACCATGGCTTGAGCGATCGAACTGGAAAAGGGGCGGGCCATTGGTATAACTCTTAGGGCAAAATTCAACTGCCCCACTAACTGCTGTAGCTGATGCAGTTTAACCTTAGTTTCACTCATACACATTTTCAGGGATGCCCTGAATTTTAACACTTTATCACCTGGTAAACGGAAACAACCTTCTCTGGAGTCTAACTCGATCCCCAGAAACTCGAGGCAGGCCGAAGGACCCACCGTCTTACCTGGTGCCAATGGCACGCCAAACTGATTCATTAAAACACAAAATGCATCCAAAGCTTGTCCACATTCCGAATCCCCAGCTGCCCCCAGGAACAAAAAATCATCAAGATAATGCATAACATGTTCAAAACCCGTCTTCCTAGTAAAGACCCACTGTAGGAAACAACTGAATTTCTCGAAATAGGCACAAGAAATAGAGCATCCCATCGGCATACACCTATCCATGTAATACTGTCCCTGAAACGTGAAACCCAGTAGCCGCTGATCGTCTGGATGTACCGGGAGCAACCGGAACGCTGACTCGATATCAGATTTTGCCATCAGCACACCGGGCCCCAGGCGATTCAAAATGGCCACGGCCTCATCAAAAGATGCGTACCGCACCGAACATATTTCTGGGTCTATCGCTTCATTTACGGAAAGACCACGTGGGGCTGACAAATTATGTATCAGCCGAAACTCCCCCGGGTCCCTCTTGGAGACCACTCCTAAAGGCGAACAAACAAAGTTAGCCACCGGGGGTACACTAAACGGACCAGCGACTCGACCTCGAGTAACCTCCTTCCGGATCTTTTCCTGTACCACGGTCGTATGCTGCAAGACCGATATCTGATTTTTGCATCTTTCCACACCCTGAAAGTCCCCTACTGGGATGCGGAAACCATATGAAAACCCGTTCCGCAACACCCCAGCAGAAGCACGATCCGGGTATTCACTGAGCCAGGGAATCATCGCCAAGGTATCAATCGGGGTAGGTAAAGGCGCCCCTCGGACTATGTTAGACCTGTTTGGCGCCTCCTCTACCCCCGTTATCACCCGTTTTGGCTCTGCACGTGGACTCAGGATGGGATGATTGCCCACACCCACTACATTCGTGTTTAAACTTGCACGATCCCTGGGGCCTAGTACATTTACCCCTGTTAAAATTCCAACACACCCCCTTTTTACCTGTATTACCGGTAGGCCTCGAGTGATTGTCGGTACCCGTACCTGATCGAAAGGGCGTCCCCGCATACTGACGGGAGGATTCGCCCACATTACTCCCTACCAATGGCACTTTCAACATACCAATCTCCTTCATTTTGGACCAGGACACAGAGTCATAACAATCCCAAGTTAAGTTTTTATCATGTTCTTTTGCTTTTCTGAAAAGATTATCATAGCAAAACCAATGATTACCCTCGTGTGATACCGAGTACCCCATGATCCGTGACTGATAACTCGGCAATTCAGGTAGCAATTCGGGCCTCCGTTCACCCAAGATCGATGTGAAAATCCCCCATGCCTTGCCCCAATTGCCAATGTTTTCATTAACCTTAAAGGCGGCCATCTTTGTGCGCCAAACACTCGGATGCATGAGATCCTTCTGATTTTTAACATGCTCCATCTCATAATGATCAGTAAGCAACGAGAAGATGTTCACATATTCCCCTGCCCATATCTTTTCTTTAATAGCTAAAGGAACATGCTGACCCAACCTCTCTCTTCGAGAGGGTGCGGACTCTTCCCTCGCAATCGGCAATGGCCGCTTACCTGAACTGGACGCTGTCTCTGCGACTGAAACCGTCCCCTGAGGCTTCCCTACAGCTGCGGCCGGCGTGGGCACCCTCGCTGCTTCACGAGTTTCCCGCAGTTGCTTCATTAACACCTGCGCGTCTACAGCCGTGGCGCCCTCGCTACTTTTACCCAACCACGCTGCTAATTGTGCTGCCAGCTCGGGCGGCATATCTTCCTCGGACACGGGGGTGACCACCACGGGAATCGGATTCCCTTCTTCCGGCACAGGAGTGGGTGCTTCGAGCGGGACACTGGGACCCGGGGTATCTCCCCCAGCTGCTCCTCTCCTGGGCCTCTTGCCTTTTCCGCCCGGGGCCGTACCCTCCAAAGGACGTTTCGGGCCTCCTTCCTCATTTTTATCCATCCGCCTCTTTAGGTCGGTCATCTCCTTCATGAGAACACGCAGCATCTGTTCGGTAGTCATTCGCTTTCCCGCCTTCTTCGGCATTCTCCTACCGAGTATCTGCAAAACAAACGAGAAAGATTACAACGCTCAAAATTGGCTCTTCGTTCCGTCTCGAGCTCACGTGCAGCGAGGAGGTGCAGCTTCAGAGCAAAGGAACAAGAGGATGCTTTCTGGTCTCGTTCCTCCTTTTATCCGTCTTCAGGGCGGGCGTACACCCGCCCCTGCCTGCCCCAAGGGCGTGGCCAGCCGCGTCAGTGTCTAGGCCAACCCACTCTAGGGCGGGAAAAGGCGCGCCCCGGCTACGCCGCTTCGGGCATACCAGCCGAGACTCGCCTCCCGCCCAAGATGGCTTCCCGGGGGGATCGTGGTACTCTGCCATAAGTTCGGGGGGACCGATTGGTCGCCCCTTTCCATGAAATGTATACAACCTTTGAGTGTGTGTAAATTGGCATATCCAGAAAGGAGCAGTTTGTACTACTGTCAAAACAGTTTCTCTCCACTTCTGGAAATATCCAGAGCTATGTGAGCATACAACTGATCTTTAATCTCATTAAGAAAGAGGTTTAAATGCAAAAAAGAAAACAAAAGCTTATCGTACTGGTGACATTCTCATTATATAGATTCCAAAAGAGTGTTTCATTGAAAGGAGCTGAAAAAACACAATGGGATGTAAACCTAAATAACTATGAATATCATATTTTCCATCCTTGCATACCACCTACATTATAAAAATAAGCACAGCAGGACATATGACTGCGTGGCCTAATGGATAAGGCGTCTGACTTCGGATCAGAAGATTGAGGGTTCGAGTCCCTTCGTGGTCGGTTTTTGCCAATGGTCACACAACTCAGCTTTCCGTTCAGAATGGAAGCAGGCTCTTCCAATACTTTTATAGCCATCATGTTCACATTCCTAATTATTCATGAAGTGGAGTACATACTGCACAGTCATTTAGATTGCATCTTCAGCCTAAAATCTTGTCCATTTTAGTGGCATTAAAAAGTGCTTCTATGTACACGCACTTATTATGTAATAGGTTTGCAGAATTTTGACTTGACAGAATGGGTTTTTAGCTTAAGGGTGTGTAGATGAAATGCAAGGTGTGTAAGTATGTGTTCATGGAGTGCCTTAAGTGTAAAATCTGTATGATTTGTGCAGTTAAAGTGCTAATTTTGCCTACGAGATAGAAAAGTACTACAGAAGAATTATAAAGGATTGGCACATTGGCTGCCTTTGCTGATGACACAGTTGGCTAATTTGTAAAGCATTGGTCTATTAAGTTGCAGAGTGTGGTTGAACTTGGTTAGGAGACTTGGTGCCTGTTTCTGTGTCCTGCTGAAGACAAGCACGGCTTGATACCACTGTCAAAGCCCAGTTTATTGAGAAAAGCATCCAGGAAAGAAGAAGTGTTGAGTCGAAAGTGGTTCTCCTCCAATTTCTCTCCACTTGCTCGAAATGCAGAGCCTCCATTATAGCACAGAACAGAGTGTTAAAGTCGGGGATGGAAGAGGATGAAAATGGGAAGTTTACTTATGGAGAGAACTGAGAAATGTCCTGTGTGCAGACACCAGTGTTTGACGATTGAATACATTTAAATAATGCCTCTAGAGTGCAAGTGTTTATCTGTGCCTCAGTGGCCTAATGGATAAGGCACTGGCCTCCTAAGCCAGGGATTGTGGGTCGAGTCCCATCTGAGGTGAAAACCAATATCCACTCTTACTTTTCCAGAAAAATGTATATATTTATTACATGCTTCCGCTCAGAAGCTTATGAGGTATTTGGAACTTTGAAATTGTACCATTTTACTTCTGTACTCTTCAGGGTCATGTTGGTGTTCTGAAACTACAAAGTAGATTTTTAAACACCTATCTTTGTCAGATGCAACTTTGACCCGGCAGAAGATATTCCTTTGGAAAAAATGATTTGAATTGGATTGGTGTAACTGTTGTTTCTAGAGGTGGTGACAGGCTTTCAGCTACTTGAATAGGGCAAGTCAGGATTCATGAAATGTATACAACCTTTGAGTGTATGTAAATTGGCATATCCAGAAAGGAGCAGTTTGTACTACTGTCAAAACAGTTTCTCTCCACTTCTGGAAATATCCAGAGCTATGTGAGCATACAACTAATCTTTAATCTCATTAAGAAAGAGGTTTAAATGCAAAAAAGAAAACAAAAGCTTATCGTACTGGTGACATTCTCATTATATAGATTCCAAAAGAGTGTTTAATTGAAAGGAGCTGAAAAAACACAATGGGATGTAAACCTAAATAACTATGAATATCATATTTTCCATCCTTGCATACCACCTACATTATAAAAATAAGCACGGCAGGACATATGACTGCGTGGCCTAATGGATAAGGCGTCTGACTTCGGATCAGAAGATTGAGGGTTCGAGTCCCTTCGTGGTCGGTTTTTGCCAATGGTCACACAACTCAGCTTTCCGTTCAGAATGGAAGCAGGCTCTTCCAATACTCTTATAGCCATCATGTTCACATTCCTAATTATTCATGAAGTGTAGTACATACTGCACAGTCATTTAGATTGCATCTTCAGCCTAAAATCTTGTCCATTTTAGTGGCATTAAAAAGTGCTTCTATGTACACGCACTTATTATGTAATAGGTTTGCAGAATTTTGACTTGACAGAATGGGTTTTTAGCTTAAGGGTGTGTAGATTAAATGCAAGGTGTGTAAGTATGTGTTCATGGAGTGCTTCAAGTGTAAAATCTGTATGATTTGTGCAGTTAAAGTACTAATTTTGCCTACGAGAAAGAAAAGTACTACAGAAGAATTATAAAGGATTGGCACATTGGCTGCCTTTGCTGATGACACAGTTGGCTAATTTGTAAAGCATTGGTCTATTAAGTTGCAGAGTGTGGTTGAACTTGGTTAGGAGACTTGGTGCCTGTTTCTGTGTCCTGCTGAAGACAAGAACGGCTTGATACCACTGTCAAAGCCCAGTTTATTGAGAAAAGCATCCAGGAAAGAAGAAGTGTTGAGTCGAAAGTGGTTCTCCTCCAATTTCTCTCCACTTGCTCGAAATGCAGAGCCTCCATTATAGCACAGAACAGAGTGTTAAAGTCGGGGATGGAAGAGGATGAAAATGGGAAGTTTACTTATGGAGAGAACTGAGAAATGTCCTGTGTGCAGACACCAGTGTTTGACGATTGAATACATTTAAATAATGCCTCTAGAGTGCAAGTGTTTATCTGTGCCTCAGTGGCCTAATGGATAAGGCACTGGCCTCCTAAGCCAGGGATTGTGGGTCGAGTCCCATCTGAGGTGAAAACCAATATCCACTCTTACTTTTCCAGAAAAATTTATATATTTATTACATGCTTCCGCTCAGAAGCTTATGAGGTATTTGGAACTTTGAAATGGTACCATTTTACTTCTGTACTCTTCAGGGTCATGTTGGTGTTCTGAAACTACAAAGTAGATTTTTAAACACCTATCTTTGTCAGATGCAACTTTGACCCGGCAGAAGATATTCCTTTGGAAAAAATGATTTGAATTGGATTGGTGTAACTGTTGTTTCTAGAGGTGGTGACAGGCTTTCAGCTACTTGAATAGGGCAAGTCAGGATTCATGAAATGTATACAACCTTTGAGTGTGTGTAAATTGGCATATCCAGAAAGGAGCAGTTTGTACTACTGTCAAAACAGTTTCTCTCCACTTCTGGAAATATCCAGAGCTATGTGAGCATACAACTGATCTTTAATCTCATTAAGAAAGAGGTTTAAATGCAAAAAAGAAAACAAAAGCTTATCGTACTGGTGACATTCTCATTATATAGATTCCAAAAGAGTGTTTAATTGAAAGGAGCTGAAAAAACACAATGGGATGTAAACCTAAATAACTATGAATATCATATTTTCCATCCTTGCATACCACCTACATTATAAAAATAAGCACAGCAGGACATATGACTGCGTGGCCTAATGGATAAGGAGTCTGACTTCGGATCAGAAGATTGAGGGTTCGAGTCCCTTCGTGGTCGATTTTTGCCAATGGTCACACAACTCAGCTTTCCGTTCAGAATGGAAGCAGGCTCTTCCAATACTCTTATAGCCATCATGTTCACATTCCTTATTATTCATGAAGTGGAGTACATACTGCACAGTCATTTAGATTGCATCTTCAGCCTAAAATCTTGTCCATTTTAGTGGCATTAAAAAGTGCTTCTATGTACACGCACTTATTATGTAATAGGTTTGCAGAATATTGACTTGACAGAATGGGTTTTTAGCTTAAGGGTGTGTAGATGAAATGCAAGGTGTGTAAGTATGTGTTCATGGAGTGCCTTAAGTGTAAAATCTGTATGATTTGTGCAGTTAAAGTGCTAATTTTGCCTACGAGATAGAAAAGTACTACAGAAGAATTATAAAGGATTGGCACATTGGCTGCCTTTGCTGATGACACAGTTGGCTAATTTGTAAAGCATTGGTCTATTAAGTTGCAGAGTTTGGTAAGCATTGGTCTATTAAGTTGCAGAGTTTGGTTGAACTTGGTTAGGAGACTTGGTGTCTTTTTCTGTATCCTGCTGAAGACAAGGACGGCTTGATACCACTGTCAAAGCCCAGTTTATTGAGAAAAGCATCCAGGAAAGAAGAAGTGTGGAGTCGAAAGTGTTTCTCCTCCAATTTTCTCTCCGCTTGCTCGAAATGCAGAGCCTCCATTATAGCACAGAACAGAGTGTTAAAGTCGGGGATGGAAGAGGATGGAAATGGGAAGTTTACTTATGGAGAGAACTGAGAACTGTTCTGTGTGCAGACACCAGTGTTTGACGATTTAATACATTTAAATATTGCCTCTAGACTGCAAGTGTTTATCTGTGCCTCAGTGGCCAAATGGATAAGGCACTGGCCTCCTAAGCCAGCGACTGTGGGTTCGAGTCCAATCTGAGGTAAAAACCAATATCCACTCTTACATTTCCAGAAAAATTGATATATTTATTACATGCTTCCGCTCAGAAGCTTAAGTGGTATTAGGAACTTTGAAATGGTACCAATTTACTTCTGTACTCTTCAGAGTCATGTTGGTGTTCTGAAACTACAAAGTAGATTTTTAAACACCTATCTTTGTCAGATGCAACTTTGACCCGGCAGAAGATATTCCTTTGGAAAAAATGATTTGAATTGGATTGGTGTAACTGTTGTTTCTAGAAGTGGTGACAGGATTTCAGCTACTTGAATAGGGCAAGTCAGGATTCATGAAACATATACAACCTTTGAGCGTGTGTAAATTGGCATATCCAGAAAGGAGCAGTTTGTACTACTGTCAAAACAGTTTCTCTCCACTTCTGGAAATATCCAGAGCTATGTAAAGCATACAACTGAGCTTTAATCTCATGAAGAAAGAGGTTTAAATGCAAAAAAGAAAACAAAAGCTTATCGTACTGGTGACATTCTCATTATATCGATTCCAAAAGAGTGCTTTAATTGAAAGGAGCTGAAAAAACACAATGGGATGTAAACCTAAATAACTATCAATATCATATTTCCCATCCTTGCATACCACCTACATTATAGAAATAAGCACAGAAGGACATATGACCGCGTGTCATAATGGATAAGGCGTCTGACTTCGGATCAGAAGATAGGGGGTTCGAGTCCCTTCGTGGTCGGTTTTTGCCAATGGTCACACAACTCAGCTTTCCATTCAGAATGGAAGCAGGCTCTTCCAATACTCTTATAGCCATCATGTTCTCATTCCTAATTATTCATGAAGTGTAGTACATACTGCACAGTCATTTAGATTGCATCTTCTGCCTAAAATCTTGTCCATGTTAGTGGCATTAAGAAGTGTTTCTATGTACACGCACTGAATATGTAATAGGGTTGCAGAATTTTGACTTGACAGAATGGGTTTTTAGCTTAAGGGTGTGTAGATGAAATGCAAGGTGTGTAAGTATGTGTTCATGGAGTGCTTCAAGTGTAAAATCTGTATGATTTGTGCAGTTAAAGTGCTAATTTTGCCTACAAGAAAGAAAAGTACTACAGAAGAAATATAAAGGATTGGCACATTGGCTGCCTTTGCTGATGACACAGTTGGCTAATTTGTAAAGCATTGGTCTATTAAGTTGCAGAGTGTGGTTAAACTTGGTTAGGAGACTTGGTGCCTGTTTCTGTGTCCTGCTGAAGACAAGGACGGCTTGATACCACTGTCAAAGCCCAGTTTATTGAGAAAAGCATCCAGGAAAGAAGAAGTGTTGAGTCGAAAGTGGTTCTCCTCCAATTTCTCTCCACTTGCTCGAAATGCAGAGCCTCCATTATAGCACAGAACAGAGTGTTAAAGTCGGGGATGGAAGAGGATGAAAATGGGAAGTTTACTTATGGAGGGAACTGAGAAATGTCCTGTGTGCAGACACCAGTGTTTGACGATTGAATACATTTAAATAAGGCCTCTAGACTGCAAGTGTTTCTGTGCCTCAGTGGCCTAATGGATAAGGCACTGGCCTCCTAAGCCAGGGATTGTGGGTTCGAGTCCCATCTGAGGTGAAAACCAATATCCGCTCTTACTTTTCCAGAAAAATTTATATATTTATTACATGCTTCTGCTCAGAAGATTATGAAGTATTAGGAACTTTGAAATGGTACCATTTTACTTCTGTACTCTTCAGGGTCATGTTGGTGTTCTGAAACTACAAAGTAGATTTTTAAACACCTATCTTTGTCAGATGCAACTTTGACCCGGCAGAAGATATTCCTTTGGAAAAAATGATTTGAATTGGATTGGTGTAACTGTTGTTTCTAGAGGTGGTGACAGGCTTTCAGCTACTTGAATAGGGCAAGTCAGGATTCATGAAATGTATACAACCTTTGAGTGTGTGTAAATTGGCATATCCAGAAAGGAGCAGTTTGTACTACTGTCAAAACAGTTTCTCTCCACTTCTGGAAATATCCAGAGCTATGTGAGCATACAACTGATCTTTAATCTCATTAAGAAAGAGGTTTAAATGCAAAAAAGAAAACAAAAGCTTATCGTACTGGTGACATTCTCATTATATAGATTCCAAAAGAGTGTTTAATTGAAAGGAGCTGAAAAAACACAATGGGATGTAAACCTAAATAACTATGAATATCATATTTTCCATCCTTGCATACCACCTACATTATAAAAATAAGCACAGCAGGACATATGACTGTGTGGCCTAATGGATAAGGCGTCTGACTTCGGATCAGAAGATTGAGGGTTCGAGTCCATTCGTGGTCGGTGTTTGCCAATGGTCACACAACTCAGCTTTCCGTTCAGAATGGAAGCAGGCTCTTCCAATACTCTTATAGCCATCATGTTCACATTCCTAATTATTCATGAAGTGGAGTACATACTGCACAGTCATTTAGATTGCATCTTCAGCCTAAAATCTTGTCCATTTTAGTGGCATTAAAAAGTGCTTCTATGTACACGCACTTATTATGTAATAGGTTTGCAGAATTTTGACTTGACAGAATGGGTTTTTAGCTTAAGGGTGTGTAGATGAAATGCAAGGTGTGTAAGTATGTGTTCATGGAGTGCCTTAAGTGTAAAATCTGTATGATTTGTGCAGTTAAAGTGCTAATTTTGCCTACGAGATAGAAAAGTACTACAGAAGAATTATAAAGGATTGGCACATTGGCTGCCTTTGCTGATGACACAGTTGGCTAATTTGTAAAGCATTGGTCTATTAAGTTGCAGAGTTTGGTAAGCATTGGTCTATTAAGTTGCAGAGTTTGGTTGAACTTGGTTAGGAGACCTGGTGCCTTTTTCTGTATCCTGCTGAAGACAAGGACGGCTTGATACCACTGTCAAAGCCCAGTTTATTGAGAAAAGCATCCAGGAAAGAAGAAGTGTGGAGTCGAAAGTGGTTCTCCTCCAATTTCTCTCCACTTGCTCGAAATGCAGAGCCTCCATTATAGCACAGAACAGCGTGGTAAAGTCAGGGATGGAAGAGGATGAAAATGGGAAGTTTACTTATGGAGAGAACAGAGAAATGTCCTGTGTGCAGACACCAGTGTTTGACGATTGAATACATTTAAATATTGCCTCTAGACTGCAAGTGTTTATCTGTGCCTCAGTGGCCTAATGGATAAGGCACTGGCCTCCTAAGCCAGCGATTGTGGGTTCGAGTCCAATCTGAGGTAAAAACCAATATCCACTCTTACTTTTCCAGAAAAATTGATATATTTATTACATGCTTCCGCTCAGAAGCTTAAGTGGTATTAGGAACTTTGAAATGGTACCATTTTACTTCTGTACTCTTCAGAGTCATGTTGGTGTTCTGAAACTACAAAGTAGATTTTTAAACACCTATCTTTGTCAGATGCAACTTTGACCCGGCAGAAGATATTCCTTTGGAAAAAATGATTTGAATTGGATTGGTGTAACTGTTGTTTCTAGAGGTGGTGACAGGCTTTCAGCTACTTGAATAGGGCAAGTCAGGATTCATGAAACATATACAACCTTTGAGCGTGTGTAAATTGGCATATCCAGAAAGGAGCAGTTTGTACTACTGTCAAAACAGTTTCTCTCCACTTCTGGAAATATCCAGAGCTATGTAAAGCATACAACTGGGCTTTAATCTCATGAAGAAAGAGGTTTAAATGCAAAAAAGAAAACAAAAGCTTATCGTACTGATGACATTCTCATTATATAGATTCCAAAAGAGTGCTTTAATTGAAAGGAGCTGAAAAAACACAATGGGATGTAAACCTAAATAACTATCAATATCATATTTCCCATCCTTGCATACCACCTACATTATAAAAATAAGCACAGAAGGACATATGACTGCGTGTCCTAATGGATAAGGCGTTTGACTTCGGATCAGAAGATTGAGGGTTCGAGTCCCTTCGTGGTCGGTTTTTGCCAATGGTCACACAACTCAGCTTTCCATTCAGAATGGAAGCAGGCTCTTCCAATACTCTTATAGCCATCATGTTCTCATTCCTAATTATTCATGAAGTGTAGTACATACTGCACAGTCATTTAGATTGCATCTTCTG
>NC_141693.1:1545398488-1545425988 GCF_964263255.1 Lissotriton vulgaris | reverse complement strand
AAAGTAGATTTTTAAACACCTATCTTTGTCAGATGCAACTTTGACCCGGCAGAAGATATTCCTTTGGAAAAAATGATTTGAATTGGATTGGTGTAACTGTTGTTTCTAGAGGTGGTGACAGGCTTTCAGCTACTTGAATAGGGCAAGTCAGGATTCATGAAACATATACAACCTTTGAGCGTGTGTAAATTGGCATATCCAGAAAGGAGCAGTTTGTACTACTGTCAAAACAGTTTCTCTCCACTTCTGGAAATATCCAGAGCTATGTAAAGCATACAACTGGGCTTTAATCTCATGAAGAAAGAGGTTTAAATGCAAAAAAGAAAACAAAAGCTTATCGTACTGATGACATTCTCATTATATAGATTCCAAAAGAGTGCTTTAATTGAAAGGAGCTGAAAAAACACAATGGGATGTAAACCTAAATAACTATCAATATCATATTTCCCATCCTTGCATACCACCTACATTATAAAAATAAGCACAGAAGGACATATGACTGCGTGTCCTAATGGATAAGGCGTTTGACTTCGGATCAGAAGATTGAGGGTTCGAGTCCCTTCGTGGTCGGTTTTTGCCAATGGTCACACAACTCAGCTTTCCATTCAGAATGGAAGCAGGCTCTTCCAATACTCTTATAGCCATCATGTTCTCATTCCTAATTATTCATGAAGTGTAGTACATACTGCACAGTCATTTAGATTGCATCTTCTGCCTAAAATCTTGTCCATGTTAGTGGCATTAAGAAGTGTTTCTATGTACACACACTGAATATGTAATAGGGTTGCAGAATTTTGACTTGACAGAATGGGTTTTTAGCTTAAGGGTGTGTAGATGAAATGCAAGGTCTGTAAGTATGTGTTCATGGAGTGCTTCAAGTGTAAAATCTGTATGATTTGTGCAGTTAAATTGTCTAATTTTGCCTACGAGAAAGAAAAGTACTACAGAAGAATTATAAAGGATTGGCACATTGGCTGCCTTTGCTGATGACACAGTTGGCTAATTTGTAAAGCATTGGTCTATTAAGTTGCAGAGTGTGGTTGAACTTGGTTAGGAGACTTGGTGCCTGTTTCTGTTTCCTGCTGAAGACAAGGACAGCTTGATACCACTGTCAAAGCCCAGTTTATTGAGAAAAGCATCCAGGAAAGAAGAAGTGTTGAGTCGAAAGTGGTTCTCCTCCAATTTCTCTCCACTTGCTCGAAATGCAGAGCCTCCATTATAGCACAGAACAGAGTGTTAAAGTCGGGGATGGAAGAGGATGAAAATGGGAAGTTTACTTATGGAGAGAACTGAGAAATGTCCTGTGTGCAGACACCAGTGTTTGACGATTGAATACATTTAAATAATGCCTCTAGACTGCAAGTGTTTATCTGTGCCTCAGTGGCCTAATGGATAAGGCACTGGCCTTCTAAGCCAGGGATTGTGGGTTCGAGTCCCATCTGAGGTGAAAACCAATATCCACTCTTACTTTTCCAGATAAATTTATACATTTATTACATGCTTCCGCTCAGAAGCTTATGAGGTATTAGGAACTTTGAAATGGTACCATTTTACTTCTCTACTCTTCAGGGTCATGTTGGTGTTCTGAAACTACAAAGTAGATTTTTAAACACCTATCTTTGTCAGATGCAACTTTGACCCGGCAGAAGATATTCCTTTGGAAAAAATGATTTGAATTGGATTGGTGTAACTGTTGTTTCTAGAGGTGGTGACAGGCTTTCAGCTACTTGAATAGTGCAAGTCAGGATACATGAAATGTATACAACCTTTGAGTGTGTGTAAATTGGCATATCCAGAAAGGAGCAGTTTGTACTACTGTCAAAACAGTTTCTCTCCACTTCTGGAAATATCCAGAGCTATGAGAGCATACAACTGATCTTTAATCTCATTAAGAAAGAGGTTTAAATGCAAAAAAGAAAACAAAAGCTTATCGTACTGGTGACATTCTCATTATATAGATTCCAAAAGAGTGTTTAATTGAAAGGAGCTGAAAAAACACAATGGGATGTAAACCTAAATAACTATGAATATCACATTTTCCATCCTTGCATACCACCTACATTATAAAAATAAGCACAGCAGGACATATGACTGCGTGGCCTAATGGATAAGGCGTCTGACTTCGGATCAGAAGATTGAGGGTTCGAGTCCCTTCGTGGTCGGTTTTTGCCAATGGTCACACAACTCAGCTTTCCGTTCAGAATGGAAGCAGGCTCTTCCAATACTCTTATAGCCATCATGTTCACATTCCTAATTATTCATGAAGTGGAGTACATACTGCACAGTCATTTAGATTGCATCTTCAGCCTAAAATCTTGTCCATTTTAGTGGCATTAAAAAGTGCTTCTATGTACACGCACTTATTATGTAATAGGTTTGCAGAATTTTGACTTGACAGAATGGGTTTTTAGCTTAAGGGTGTGTAGATGAAATGCAAGGTGTGTAAGTATGTGTTCATGGAGTGCCTTAAGTGTAAAATCTGTATGATTTGTGCAGTTAAAGTGCTAATTTTGCCTACGAGATAGAAAAGTACTACAGAAGAATTATAAAGGATTGGCACATTGGCTGCCTTTACTGATGACACAGTTGGCTAATTTGTAAAGCATTGGTCTATTAAGTTGCAGAGTTTGGTAAGCATTGGTCTATTAAGTTACAGAGTTTGGTTGAACTTGGTTAGGAGACTTGGTGCCTTTTTCTGTATCCTGCTGAAGACAAGGACGGCTTCATACCACTGTCAAAGCCCAGTTTATTGAGAAAAGCATCCAGGAAAGAAGAAGTGTGGAGTCGAAAGTGTTTCTCCTCCAATTTTCTCTCCGCTTGCTCGAAATGCAGAGCCTCCATTATAGCACAGAACAGAGTGTTAAAGTCGGGGATGGAAGAGGATGGAAATGGGAAGTTTACTTATGGAGAGAACTGAGAAATGTTCTGTGTGCAGACACCAGTGTTTGACAATTGAATACATTTAAATATTGCCTCTAGACTGCAAATGGTTATCTGTGCCTCAGTGGCCTAATGGATAAGGCACTGGCCTCCTAAGCCAGCGATTGTGGGTTCAAGTCCAATCTGAGATAAAAACCAATATCCACTCTTACTTTTCCAGAAAAATTGATATATTTATTACATGCTTCCGCTCAGAAGCTTAAGTGGTATTAGGAACTTTGAAATGGTACCATTTTACTTCTGTACTCTTCAGAGTCATGTTGGTGTTCTGAAACTACAAAGTAGATTTTTAAACACCTATCTTTGTCAGATGCAACTTTGACCCGGCAGAAGATATTCCTTTGGAAAAAATGATTTGAATTGGATTGGTGTAACTGTTGTTTCTAGTAGTGGTGACAGGCTTTCAGCTACTTGAATAGGGCAAGTCAGGATTCATGAAACATATACAACCTTTGAGCGTGTGTAAATTGGCATATCCAGAAAGGAGCAGTTTGTACTACTGTCAAAACAGTTTCTCTCCACTTCTGGAAATATCCAGAGCTATGTAAAGCATACAACTGAGCTTTAATCTCATGAAGAAAGAGGTTTAAATGCAAAAAAGAAAACAAAAGCTTATCGTACTGGTGACATTCTCATTATATCGATTCCAAAAGAGTGCTTTAATTGAAAGGAGCTGAAAAAACACAATGGGATGTAAACCTAAATAACTATCAATATCATATTTCCCATCCTTGCATACCACCTACATTATAAAAATAAGCACAGAAGGACATATGACCGCGTGTCATAATGGATAAGGCGTCTGACTTCGGATCAGAAGATTGAGGGTTCGAGTCCCTTCGTGGTCGGTTTTTGCCAATGGTCACACAACTCAGCTTTCCATTCAGAATGGAAGCAGGCTCTTCCAATACTCTTATAGCCATCATGTTCTCATTCCTAATTATTCATGAAGTGTAGTACATACTGCACAGTCATTTAGATTGCATCTTCTGCCTAAAATCTTGTCCATGTTAGTGGCATTAAGAAGTGTTTCTATGTACACGCACTGAATATGTAATAGGGTTGCAGAATTTTGACTTGACCGAATGGGTTTTTAGCTTAAGGGTGTGTAGATGAAATGCAAGGTGTGTAAGTATGTGTTCATGGAGTGCTTCAAGTGTAAAATCTGTATGATTTGTGCAGTTAAAGTGCTAATTTTGCCTACGAGAAAGAAAAGTACTACAGAAGAATTATAAAGGATTGGCACATTGGCTGCCTTTGCTGATGACACAGTTGGCTAATTTGTAAAGCATTGGTCTATTAAGTTGCAGAGTGTGGTTGAACTTGGTTAGGAGACTTGGTGCCTGTTTCTGTGTCCTGCTGAAGACAAGGACCGCTTGATACCACTGTCAAAGCCCAGTTTATTGAGAAAAGCATCCAGGAAAGAAGAAGTGTTGAGTCGAAAGTGGTTCTCCTCCAATTTCTCTCCACTTGCTCGAAATGCAGAGCCTCCATTATAGCACAGAACAGAGTGTTAAAGTCGGGGATGGAAGAGGATGAAAATGGGAAGTTTACTTATGGAGAGAACTGAGAAATGTCCTGTGTGCAGACACCAGTGTTTGACGATTGAATACATTTAAATAATGCCTCTAGAGTGCAAGTGTTTATCTGTGCCTCAGTGGCCTAATGGATAAGGCACTGGCCTCCTAAGCCAGGGATTGTGGGTCGAGTCCCATCTGAGGTGAAAACCAATATCCACTCTTACTTTTCCAGAAAAATTTATATATTTATTACATGCTTCCGCTCAGAAGCTTATGAGGTATTTGGAACTTTGAAATGGTACCATTTTACTTCTGTACTCTTCAGGGTCATGTTGGTGTTCTGAAACTACAAAGTAGATTTTTAAACACCTATCTTTGTCAGATGCAACTTTGACCCGGCAGAAGATATTCCTTTGGAAAAAATGATTTGAATTGGATTGGTGTAACTGTTGTTTCTAGAGGTGGTGACAGGCTTTCAGCTACTTGAATAGGGCAAGTCAGGATTCATGAAATGTATACAACCTTTGAGTGTGTGTAAATTGGCATATCCAGAAAGGAGCAGTTTGTACTACTGTCAAAACAGTTTCTCTCCACTTCTGGAAATATCCAGAGCTATGTGAGCATACAACTGATCTTTAATCTCATTAAGAAAGAGGTTTAAATGCAAAAAAGAAAACAAAAGCTTATCGTACTGGTGACATTCTCATTATATAGATTCCAAAAGAGTGTTTAATTGAAAGGAGCTGAAAAAACACAATGGGATGTAAACCTAAATAACTATGAATATCATATTTTCCATCCTTGCATACCACCTACATTATAAAAATAAGCACAGCAGGACATATGACTGCGTAGCCTAATGGATAAGGCGTCTGACTTCGGATTAGAAGATTGAGGGTTCGAGTCCCTTCGTGGTCGGTTTTTGCCAATGGTCACACAACTCAGCTTTCCGTTCAGAATGGAAGCAGGCTCTTCCAATACTCTTATAGCCATCATGTTCACATTCCTAATTATTCATGAAGTGGAGTACATACTGCACAGTCATTTAGATTGCATCTTCAGCCTAAAATCTTGTCCATTTTAGTGGCATTAAAAAGTGCTTCTATGTACACGCACTTATTATGTAATAGGTTTGCAGAATTTTGACTTGACAGAATGGGTTTTTAGCTTAAGGGTGTGTAGATGAAATGCAAGGTGTGTAAGTATGTGTTCATGGAGTGCCTTAAGTGTAAAATCTGTATGATTTGTGCAGTTAAAGTGCTAATTTTGCCTACGAGATAGAAAAGTACTACAGAAGAATTATAAAGGATTGGCACATTGGCTGCCTTTGCTGATGACACAGTTGGCTAATTTGTAAAGCATTGGTCTATTAAGTTGCAGAGTTTGGTAAGCATTGGTCTATTAAGTTGCAGAGTTTGGTTGAACTTGGTTAGGAGACTTGGTGTCTTTTTCTGTATTCTGCTGAAGACAAGGACGGCTTGATACCACTGTCAAAGCCCAGTTTATTGAGAAAAGCATCCAGGAAAGAAGAAGTATGGAGTCGAAAGTGTTTCTCCTCCAATTTTCTCTCCGCTTGCTCGAAATGCAGAGCCTCCATTATAGCACAGAACAGAGTGTTAAAGTCGGGGATGGAAGAGGATGGAAATGGGAAGTTTACTTATGGAGAGAACTGAGAACTGTTCTGTGTGCAGACACCAGTGTTTGACGATTTAATACATTTAAATATTGTCTCTAGACTGCAAGTGTTTATCTGTGCCTCAGTGGCCTAATGGATAAGGCACTGGCCTCCTAAGCCAGCGACTGTGGGTTCGAGTCCAATCTGAGGTAAAAACCAATATCCACTCTTACTTTTCCAGAAAAATTGATATATTTATTACATGCTTCCGCTCAGAAGCTTAAGTGGTATTAGGAACTTTGAAATGGTACCAATTTACTTCTGTACTCTTCAGAGTCATGTTGGTGTTCTGAAACTACAAAGTAGATTTTTAAACACCTATCTTTGTCAGATGCAACTTTGACCCGGCAGAAGATATTCCTTTGGAAAAAATGATTTGAATTGGATTGGTGTAACTGTTGTTTCTAGAGGTGGTGACAGGCTTTCAGCTACTTGAATAGGGCAAGTCAGGATTCATGAAATGTATACAACCTTTGAGTGTGTGTAAATTGGCATATCCAGAAAGGAGCAGTTTGTACTACTGTCAAAACAGTTTCTCTCCACTTCTGGAAATATCCAGAGCTATGTGAGCATACAACTGAGCTTTAATCTCATGAAGAAAGAGGTTTAAATGCAAAAAAGAAAACAAAAGCTTATCGTACTGGTGACATTCTCATTATATAGATTCCAAAAGAGTGCTTTAATTGAAAGGAGCTGAAAAAACACAATGGGATGTAAACCTAGATAACTATGAATATCATATTTTCCATCCTTGCATACCACCTACATTATAAAAATAAGCACAGCAGGACATATGACTGCGTGGCCTAATGGATAAGGCGTCTGACTTCGGATCAGAAGATTGAGGGTTCAAGTCCCTTCGTGGTCGGTTTTTGCCAATGGTCACACAACTCAGCTTTTCGTTCAGAATGGAAGCAGGCTCTTCCAATACTCTTATAGCCATCATGTTCTCATTCCTAATTATTCATGAAGTGGAGTACATACTGCACAGTCATTTAGATTGCATCTTCAGCCTAAAATCTTGTCCATTTTAGTGGCATTAAAAAGTGCTTCTATGTACACGCACTGAATATGTAATAGGTTTGCAGAATTTTGACTTGACAGAATTGGTTTTTAGCTTAAGGGTGTGTAGATGAAATGCAAGGTGTGTAAGTATGTGTTCATGGAGTGCTTCAAGTGTAAAATCTGTATGATTTGTGCAGTTAAAGTGCTAATTTTGCCTACGAGATAGAAAAGTACTACAGAAGAATTATAAAGGATTGGCACATTGGCTGCCTTTGCTGATGACACAGTTGGCTAATTTGTAAAGCATTGGTCTATTAAGTTGCAGAGTGTGGTTGAACTTGGTTGGGAGACTTGGTGCCTGTTTCTGTGTCCTGCTGAAGACAAGGACGGCTTGATACCACTGTCAAAGCCCAGTTTATTGAGAAAAGCATCCAGGAAAGAAGAAGTGTTGAGTCGAAAGTGGTTCTCCTCCAATTTTCTCTCCACTTGCTCGAAATGCAGAGCCTCCATTATAGCACAGAACAGAGTGTTAAAGTCGGGGATGGAAGAGGATGAAAATGGGAAGTTTACTTATGGAGAGAACTGAGAAATGGTGTGTGTGCAGACACCAGTGTTTGATGATTGAATACATTTAAATAATGCCTCTAGACTGCAAGTGTTTATCTGTGCCTCAGTGGCCTAATGGATAAGGCACTGTCCTCTTAAGCCAGGGATTGTGGGTTCGAGTCGCATCTGAGGTGAAAACCGATATCAACTCTTACTTTTCCAGAAAAATTTATATATTTATTACGTGCTTCCGCTCAGAAGCTTATGAGGTATTAGGAACTTTGAAATGGTACCATTTTACTTCTGTACTCTTCCGGGTCATGTTGGTGTTCTGAAACTACAAAGTAGATTTTTAAACACCTATCTTTGTCAGATGCAACTTTGACCAGGCCGAAGATATTCCTTTGGAAAAAATGTTTTGAATTGGATTGGTGTAACTGTTGTTTCTAGAGGTGGTGACAGGCTTTCAGCTACTTGAATAGGGCAAGTCAGGATTCATGAAACGTATACAACCTTTGAGTGTGTTTAAATTGGCATATCCAGAAAGGAGCAGTTTGTACTACTGTCAAAACAGTTTCTCTCCACTTCTGTAAATATCCAGAGCTATGTAAAGCATACAACTGAGCTTTAATCTCATGAAGAAAGAGGTATAAATGCAAAAAAGAAAACAAAAGCTTATCGTACTGGTGACATTCTCATTATATAGATTCCAAAAGAGTGCTTTAATTGAAAGGAGCTGAAAAAACACAATGGGATGTAAACCTAAATAACTATGAATATCATATTTCCCATCCTTGCATACCACCTACATTATAAAAATAAGCACAGCAGGACATATGACCGTGTGGCCTAATGGATAAGGTGTCTGACTTCGGATCAGAAGATTGAGGGTTCGAGTCCCTTCGTGGTCGGTTTTTGCAAAAGTGGTCACACAACTCAGCTTTCCATTCAGAATGGAAGAAGGCTCTTCCAATACTCTTATAGCCATGATGTTCTCATTCCTAATTATTCATGAAGTGGAGTACATACTGCACAGTCATTTAGATTGCATCTTCAGCCTAAAATCTTGTCCATGTTAGTGGCATTAAGAAGTGCTTCTATGTACACGCACTGAATATGTAATAGGGTTGCAGAATTTTGACTTGACAGAATGGGTTTTTAGCTTAAGGGTGTGTAGAGGAAATGCAAGGTATGTAAGTATGTGTTCATGGAGTGCTTCAAGTGTAAAAATCTGTATGATTTGTGCAGTTAAAGTGCTAATTTTGCCTACGAGAAAGAAAAGTACTACAGAAGAATTATAAAGGATTGGCACATTGGCTGCCTTTGCTGATGACACAGTTGGCTAATTTGCAAAGCATTGGTATATTAAGTTGCAGAGTGTGGTTGAACTTGGTTAGTAGACTTGGTGCCTGTTTCTTTGCCCTGCTGAAGACAAGGACGGCTTGATACCACTGTCAAAGCCCAGTTTATTGAGAAAAGCATCCAGGAAAGAAGAAGTGTTGAGTCGAAAGTGGTTCTCCTCCAATTTCTCTCCACTTGCGCGAAATGCAGAGCCTCCATTATAGCACAGAACAGAGTGTTAAAGTCGGGGATGGAAGAGGATGAAAATGGGAAGTTTACTTATGGAGAGAACTGAGAAATGTCCTGTGTGCAGACACCAGTGTTTGACGATTGAATACATTTAAATAATGCCTCTAGACCATAAGTGGTTATCTGTGCCTCAGTGGCCTAATGGATAAGGCACTGGCCCCCTAAGCCAGGGATTGTGGGTTCGAATCCCATCTGAGGTGAAAACCAATATCCACTATTACTTTTCTAGAAAAATTTATATATTTAATACATGCTTCCGCTCAGAAGCTTATGAGGTATTAGGAACTTTGAAATGGTACCATTTTACTTCTGTACTCTTCAGCGTCATGTTGGTGTTCTGAAACTACAAAGTAGATTTTTAAACACCTATCTTTGTCAGATGCAACTTTGACCCGGCAGAAGATATTCCTTTGGAAAAAATGATTTGAATCGGATTGGTGTAACTGTTGTTTCTAGAGGTGGTGACAGGCTTTCAGCCACTTGAATAGGGCAAGGTAGGATTCATGAAACGTATACAACCTTTGAGCGTGTGTAAATTGGCATATCCAGAAAGGAGCAGTTTGTACTACTGTCAAAACAGTTTCTCTCCACTTCTGGAAATATCCAGAGCTATGTAAAGCATACAACTGAGCTTTAATCTCATGAAGAAAGAGGTTTAAATGCAAAAAAGAAAACAAAAGCTTATCGTACTGGTGACATTCTCATTATATAGATTCCAAAAGAGTGCTTTAATTGAAAGGAGCTGAAAAAACACAATGGGATGTAAACCTAAATAACTATCAATATCATATTTCCCATCCTTGCATACCACCTACATTATAAAAATCAGCACAGCAGGACATATGACCGCGTGGCCTAATGGATAAGGTGTCTGACTTCGGATCAGAAGATTGAGGGTTCGAGTCCCTTCGTGGTCGGTTTTTGCCAATGGTCACACAACTCAGCTTTCCATTCAGAATGGAAGCAGGCTCTTCCAATACTCTTATAGCCATCATGTTCTCATTCCTAATTATTCATGAAGTGGAGTACATACTGCACAGTCATTTAGATTGCATCTTCAGCCTAAAATCTTGTCCATGTTAGTGGCATTAAGAAGTGCTTCTATGTACACGCACTGAATATGTAATAGGGTTGCAGAATTTTGACTTGACAGAATGGGTTTTTAGCTTAAGGGTGTGTAGATGAAATGCAAGGTGTGTAAGTATGTGTTCCGGGAGTGCTTCAAGTATAAAAATCTGTATGATTGTGCAGTTAAAGTGCTAATTTTGCCTACGAGAAAGAAAAGTACTACAGAAGAATTATAAAGGTTTTGCACATTGGCTGCCTTTGCTGATGACAAAGTTGGCTAATTTGTAAAGCATTGGTCTATTAAGTTGCAGAGTGTGGTTGAACTTGGTTAGCAGACTTGGTGCCTGTTTCTGTGTCCTGCTGAAGACAAGGACGGCTTGATACCACTGTCAAAGCAAAGTTTATTGAGAAAAGCATCCAGGAAAGAAGAAGTGTTGAGTCGAAAGTGGTTCTCCTCCAATTTCTCTCCACTTGCGCGAAATGCAGAGCCTCCATTATAGCACAGAACAGAGTGTTAAAGTCGGGGATGGAAGAGGATGAAAATGGGAAGTTTACTTATGGAGAGAACTGAGAAATGTCCTGTGTGCAGACACCAGTGTTTGACAATTGAATACATTTAAATAATGCCTCTAGACTGCAAGTGTTCATCTGTGCCTCAGTGGCCTAATGGATAAGGTACTGGCCTCCAAAGCCAGGGATTGTGGGTTCGAGTCCCATCTGAGGTGAAAACCAATATCCACTATTACTTTTCTAGAACAATTTATATATTTATTACATGCTTCCGCTCAGAAGCTTATGAGGTATTAGGAACTTTGAAATGGTACCATTTTACTTCTGTACTCTCCGGACTCATGTTGGTGTTCTGAAACTACAAAGTAGATTTTTAAACACCTATCTTTGTCAGCTGCAACTTTGACCCGGCAGAAGATATTCCTTTGGAAAAAATGATTTGAATTGGATTGGTGTAACTGTTGTTTCTAGAGGTGGTGACAGGCTTTCAGCTACTTGAATAGGGCAAGGCAGGATTCATGAAACGAATACAACCTTTGAGCGTGTGTAAATTGGCATATCCAGAAAGGAGCAGTTTGTACTACTGTCAAAACAGTTTCTCTCCACTTCTGGAAATATCCAGAGCTATGTAAAGCATACAACTGAGCTTTAATCTCATGAAGAAAGAGGTTTAAATGCAAAAAAGAAAACAAAAGCTTATCGTACTGGTGACATTCTCATTATATAGATTCCAAAAGAGTGCTTTAATTGAAAGGAGCTGAAAAAACACAATGGGATGTAAACCTAAATAACTATCAATATCATATTTCCCATCCTTGCATACCACCTACATTATAAAAATAAGCACAGCAGAACATATGACCGCGTGGCCTAATGGATAAGGTGTCTGACTTCGGATCAGAAGGTTGAGGGTTCGAGTCCCTTCGTGGTCGCTTTTTGCCAATGGACACACAACTCAGCTTTCCGTTCAGAATGGAAGCAGGCTCTTCCAATACTCTTATAGCCATCATGTTCTCATTCCTAATTATTCATGAAGTGGAGTACATACTGCGCAGTCATTTAGATTTCATCTTCAGCCTAAAATCTTGTCCATGTTAGTGGCATTAAGAAGTGCTTCTATGTACACGCACTGAATATGTAATAGGGTTGCAGAATTTTGACTTGACCGAATGGGTTTTTAGCTTAAGGGTGTGTAGATGAAATGCAAGGTGTGTAAGTATGTGTTCATGGAGTGCTTCAAGTGTAAAAATCTGTATGGTTTGTGCAGTTAAAGTGCTAATTTTGCCTACGAGAAAGAAAAGTACTACAGAAGAATTATAAAGGATTGGCACATTGGCTGCCTTTGCTGATGACACAGTTGGCTAATTTGTAAAGCATTGGTCTATTAAGTTGCAGAGTGTGGTTGAACTTGGTTAGGAGACTTGGTGCCTGTTTCTGTATCCTGCTGAAGACAAGGACGGCTTGATACCACTGTCAAAGCCCAGTTTATTGAGAAAAGCATCCAGGAAAGAAGAAGTGTTGAGTCGAAAGTGGTTCTCCTCCAATTTCTCTCCACTTGCTCGAAATGCAGAGCCTCCATTATAGCACAGAACAGAGTGTTAAAGTCGGGGATGGAAGAGGATGAAAATGGGAAGTTTACTTATGGAGAGAACTGAGAAATGTCCTGTGTGCAGACACCAGTGTTTGACAATTGAATACATTTGAATTATGCCTCTAGACTGCAAGTGTTCATCTGTGCCTCAGTGGCCTAATGGATAAGGCACTGGCCTCCTAAGCCAGGGATTGTGGGTTCGAGTCCCATCTGAGGTGAAAACCAATATCCACTATTACTTTTCTAGAAAAATTTATATATTTATTACATGCTTCCGCTCAGAAGCTTATGAGGTATTAGGAACTTTGAAATGGTACCATTTTACTTCTGTACTCTCCGGACTCATGTTGGTGTTCTGAAACTACAAAGTAGATTTTTGAACACCTATCTTTGTCAGATGCAACTTTGACCCAGCAGAAGATATTCCTTTGGAAAAAATGATTTGAATTGGATTGGTGTAACTGTTGTTTCTAGAGGTGGTGACAGGCTTTCAGCTACTTGAATAGGGCAAATCAGGATTCATGAAACACATACAACCTTTGAGCGTGTGTAAATTGGGATATCCAGAAAGGAGCAGTTTGTACTACTGTCAAAACAGTTTCTCTCCACTTCTGGAAATATCCAGAGCTATGTGAGCATACAACTGATCTTTAATCTCATTAAGAAAGAGGTTTAAATGCAAAAAAGAAAACAAAAGCTTATCGTACTGGTGACATTCTCATTATATAGATTCCAAAAGAGTGTTTAATTGAAAGGAGCTGAAAAAACACAATGGGATGTAAACCTAAATAACTATGAATATCATATTTTCCATCCTTGCATACCACCTACATTATAAAAATAAGCAGAGCAGGACATATGACTGCGTGGCCTAATGGATAAGGCGTCTGACTTCGGATCAGAAGATTGAGGGTTCGAGTCCCTTCGTGGTCGGTTTTTGCCAATGGTCACACAACTCAGCTTTCCGTTCAGAATGGAAGCAGGCTCTTCCAATACTCTTATAGCCATCATGTTCACATTCCTAATTATTCATGAAGTGGAGTACATACTGCACAGTCATTTAGATTGCATCTTCAGTCTAAAATCTTGTCCATTTTAGTGGCATTAAAAAGTGCTTCTATGTACACGCACTTATTATGTAATAGGTTTGCAGAATTTTGACTTGACAGAATGGGTTTTTAGCTTAAGGGTGTGTAGATGAAATGCAAGGTGTGTAAGTATGTGTTCATGGAGTGCCTTAAGTGTAAAATCTGTATGATTTGTGCAGTTAAAGTGCTAATTTTGCCTACGAGATAGAAAAGTACTACAGAAGAATTATAAAGGATTGGCACATTGGCTGCCTTTGCTGATGACACAGTTGGCTAATTTGTAAAGCATTGGTCTATTAAGTTGTAGAGTTTGGTAAGCATTGGTCTATTAAGTTGCAGAGTTTGGTTGAACTTGGTTAGGAGACTTGGTGTCTTTTTCTGTATCCTGCTGAAGACAAGGACGGCTTGATACCACTGTCAAAGCCCAGTTTATTGAGAAAAGCATCCAGGAAAGAAGAAGTGTGGAGTCGAAAGTGTTTCTCCTCCAATTTTCTCTCCGCTTGCTCGAAATGCAGAGCCTCCATTATAGCACAGAACAGAGTGTTAAAGTCGGGGATGGAAGAGGATGGAAATGGGAAGTTTACTTATGGAGAGAACTGAGAACTGTTCTGTGTGCAGACACCAGTGTTTGACGATTTAATACATTTAAATATTGCCTCTAGACTACAAGTGTTTATCTGTGCCTCAGTGGCCTAATGGATAAGGCACTGGCCTCCTAAGCCAGCGACTGTGGGTTCGAGTCCAATCTGAGGTAAAAACCAATATCCACTCTTACATTTCCAGAAAAATTGATATATTTATTACATGCTTCCGCTCAGAAGCTTAAGTGGTATTAGGAACTTTGAAATGGTACCAATTTACTTCTGTACTCTTCAGAGTCATGTTGGTGTTCTGAAACTACAAAGTAGATTTTTAAACACCTATCTTTGTCAGATGCAACTTTGACCCGGCAGAAGATATTCCTTTGGAAAAAATGATTTGAATTGGATTGGTGTAACTGTTGTTTCTAGAAGTGGTGACAGGCTTTCAGCTACTTGAATAGGGCAAGTCAGGATTCATAAAACATATACAACCTTTGAGCGTGTGTAAATTGGCATATCCAGAAAGGAGCAGTTTGTACTACTGTCAAAACAGTTTCTCTCCACTTCTGGAAATATCCAGAGCTATGTAAAGCATACAACTGAGCTTTAATCTCATGAAGAAAGAGGTTTAAATGCAAAAAAGAAAACAAAAGCTTATCGTACTGGTGACATTCTCATTATATCGATTCCAAAAGAGTGCTTTAATTGAAAGGAGCTGAAAAAACACAATGGGATGTAAACCTAAATAACTATCAATATCATATTTCCCATCCTTGCATACCACCTACATTATAGAAATAAGCACAGAAGGACATATGACCGCGTGTCATAATGGATAAGGCGTCTGACTTCGGATCAGAAGATTGGGGGTTCGAGTCCCTTCGTGGTCGGTTTTTGCCAATGGTCACACAACTCAGCTTTCCATTCAGAATGGAAGCAGGCTCTTCCAATACTCTTATAGCCATCATGTTCTCATTCCTAATTATTCATGAAGTGTAGTACATACTGCACAGTCATTTAGATTGCATCTTCTGCCTAAAATCTTGTCCATGTTAGTGGCATTAAGAAGTGTTTCTATGTACACGCACTGAATATGTAATAGGGTTGCAGAATTTTGACTTGACAGAATGGGTTTTTAGCTTAAGGGTGTGTAGATGAAATGCAAGGTGTGTAAGTATGTGTTCATGGAGTGCTTCAAGTGTAAAATCTGTATGATTTGTGCAGTTAAAGTGCTAATTTTGCCTACGAGAAAGAAAAGTACTACAGAAGAAATATAAAGGATTGGCACATTGGCTGCCTTTGCTGATGACACAGTTGGCTAATTTGTAAAGCATTGGTCTATTAAGTTGCAGAGTGTGGTTAAACTTGGTTAGGAGACGTGGTGCCTGTTTCTGTGTCCTGCTGAAGACAAGGACGGCTTGATACCACTGTCAAAGCCCAGTTTATTGAGAAAAGCATCCAGGAAAGAAGAAGTGTTGAGTCGAAAGTGGTTCTCCTCCAATTTCTCTCCACTTGCTCGAAATGCAGAGCCTCCATTATAGCACAGAACAGAGTGTTAAAGTCGGGGATGGAAGAGGATGAAAATGGGAAGTTTACTTATGGAGGGAACTGAGAAATGTCCTGTGTGAAGACACCAGTGTTTGACGATTGAATACATTTAAATAAGGCCTCTAGACTGCAAGTGTTTCTGTGCCTCAGTGGCCTAATGGATAAGGCACTGGCCTCCTAAGCCAGGGATTGTGGGTTCGAGTCCCATCTGAGGTGAAAACCATTATCCACTCCTACTTTTCCAGAAAGATTTATATATTTATTACATGCTTCTGCTCAGAAGATTATGAAGTATTAGGAACTTTGAAATGGTACCATTTTACTTCTGTACTCTTCAGGGTCATGTTGGTGTTCTGAAACTACAAAGTAGATTTTTAAACACCTATCTTTGTCAGATGCAACTTTGACCCGGCAGAAGATATTCCTTTGGAAAAAATGATTTGAATTGGATTGGTGTAACTGTTGTTTCTAGAGGTGGTGACAGGCTTTCAGCTACTTGAATAGGGCAAGTCAGGATTCATGAAATGTATACAACCTTTGAGTGTGTGTAAATTGGCATATCCAGAAAGGAGCAGTTTGTACTACTGTCAAAACAGTTTCTCTCCACTTCTGGAAATATCCAGAGCTATGTGAGCATACAACTGATCTTTAATCTCATTAAGAAAGAGGTTTAAATGCAAAAAAGAAAACAAAAGCTTATCGTACTGGTGACATTCTCATTATATAGATTCCAAAAGAGTGTTTAATTGAAAGGAGCTGAAAAAACACAATGGGATGTAAACCTAAATAACTATGAATATCATATTTTCCATCCTTGCATACCACCTACATTATAAAAATAAGCACAGCAGGACATATGACTGCGTGGCCTAATGGATAAGGCGTCTGACTTCGGATCAGAAGATTGAGGGTTCGAGTCCCTTCGTGGTCGGTTTTTGCCAATGGTCACACAACTCAGCTTTCCATTCAGAATGGAAGCAGGCTCTTCCAATACTCTTATAGCCATCATGTTCTCATTCCTAATTATTCATGAAGTGTAGTACATACTGCACAGTCATTTAGATTGCATCTTCTGCCTAAAATCTTGTCCATGTTAGTGGCATTAAGAAGTGTTTCTATGTACACACACTGAACATGTAATAGGGTTGCAGAATTTTGACGTGACAGAATGGGTTTTTAGCTTAAGGGTGTGTAGATGAATTGCAAGGTCTGTAAGTATGTGTTCATGGAGTGCTTCAAGTGTAAAATCTGTATGATTTGTGCAGTTAAATTGTCTAATTTTGCCTACGAGAAAGAAAAGTACTACAGAAGAATTATAAAGGATTGGCACATTGGCTGCCTTTGCTGATGACACAGTTGGCTAATTTGTAAAGCATTGGTCTATTAAGTTGCAGAGTGTGGTTTAACTTGGTTAGGAGACTTGGTGCCTGTTTCTGTTTCCTGCTGAAGACAAGGACAGCTTGATACCACTGTCAAAGCCCAGTTTATTGAGAAAAGCATCCAGGAAAGAAGAAGTGTTGAGTCGAAAGTGGTTCTCCTCCAATTTCTCTCCACTTGCTCGAAATGCAGAGCCTCCATTATAGCACAGAACAGAGTGTTAAAGTCGGGGATGGAAGAGGATGAAAATGGGAAGTTTACTTATGGAGAGAACTGAGAAATGTCCTGTGTGCAGACACCAGTGTTTGACGATTGAATACATTTAAATAATGCCTCTAGACTGCAAGTGTTTATCTGTGCCTCAGTGGCCTAATGGATAAGGCACTGGCCTTCTAAGCCAGGGATTGTGGGTTCGAGTCCCATCTGAGGTGAAAACCAATATCCACTCTTACTTTTCCAGATAAATTTATATATTTATTACATGCTTCCGCTCAGAAGCTTATGAGGTATTAGGAACTTTGAAATGGTACCATTTTACTTCTCTACTCTTCAGGGTCATGTTGGTGTTCTGAAACTACAAAGTAGATTTTTAAACACCTATCTTTGTCAGATGCAACTTTGACCCGGCAGAAGATATTCCTTTGGAAAAAATGATTTGAATTGGATTGGTGTAACTGTTGTTTCTAGAGGTGGTGACAGGCTTTCAGCTACTTGAATAGTGCAAGTCAGGATTCATGAAATGTATACAACCTTTGAGTGTGTGTAAATTGGCATATCCAGAAAGGAGCAGTTTGTACTACTGTCAAAACAGTTTCTCTCCACTTCTGGAAATATCCAGAGCTATGAGAGCATACAACTGATCTTTAATCTCATTAAGAAAGAGGTTTAAATGCAAAAAAGAAAACAAAAGCTTATCGTACTGGTGACATTCTCATTATATAGATTCCAAAAGAGTGTTTAATTGAAAGGAGCTGAAAAAACACAATGGGATGTAAACCTAAATAACTATGAATATCACATTTTCCATCCTTGCATACCACCTACATTATAAAAATAAGCACAGCAGGACATATGACTGCGTGCCCTAATGGATAAGGCGTCTGACTTCGGATCAGAAGATTGAGGGTTCGAGTCCCTTCGTGGTCGGTTTTTGCCAATGGTCACACAACTCAGCTTTCCGTTCAGAATGGAAGCAGGCTCTTCCAATACTCTTATAGCCATCATGTTCACATTCCTAATTATTCATGAAGTGGAGTACATACTGCACAGTCATTTAGATTGCATCTTCAGCCTAAAATCTTGTCCATTTTAGTGGCATTAAAAAGTGCTTCTATGTACACGCACTTATTATGTAATAGGTTTGCAGAATTTTGACTTGACAGAATGGGTTTTTAGCTTAAGGGTGTGTAGATGAAATGCAAGGTGTGTAAGTATGTGTTCATGGAGTGCCTTAAGTGTAAAATCTGTATGATTTGTGCAGTTAAAGTGCTAATTTTGCCTACGAGATAGAAAAGTACTACAGAAGAATTATAAAGGATTGGCACATTGGCTGCCTTTACTGATGACACAGTTGGCTAATTTGTAAAGCATTGGTCTATTAAGTTGCAGAGTTTGGTAAGCATTGGTCTATTAAGTTACAGAGTTTGGTTGAACTTGGTTAGGAGACTTGGTGCATTTTTCTGTATCCTGCTGAAGACAAGGACGGCTTGATACCACTGTCAAAGCCCAGTTTATTGAGAAAAGCATCCAGGAAAGAAGAAGTGTGGAGTCGAAAGTGTTTCTCCTCCAATTTTCTCTCCGCTTGCTCGAAATGCAGAGCCTCCATTATAGCACAGAACAGAGTGTTAAAGTCGGGGATGGAAGAGGATGGAAATGGGAAGTTTACTTATGGAGAGAACTGAGAAATGTTCTGTGTGCAGACACCAGTGTTTGACAATTGAATACATTTAAATATTGCCTCTAGACTGCAAATGGTTATCTGTGCCTCAGTGGCCTAATGGATAAGGCACTGGCCTCCTAAGCCAGCGATTGTGGGTTCAAGTCCAATCTGAGATAAAAACCAATATCCACTCTTACTTTTCCAGAAAAATTGATATATTTATTACATGCTTCCGCTCAGAAGCTTAAGTGGTATTAGGAACTTTGAAATGGTACCATTTTACTTCTGTACTCTTCAGAGTCATGTTGGTGTTCTGAAACTACAAAGTAGATTTTTAAACACCTATCTTTGTCAGATGCAACTTTGACCCGGCAGAAGATATTCCTTTGGAAAAAATGATTTGAATTGGATTGGTGTAACTGTTGTTTCTAGTGGTGGTGACAGGCTTTCAGCTACTTGAATAGGGCAAGTCAGGATTCATGAAACATATACAACCTTTGAGCGTGTGTAAATTGGCATATCCAGAAAGGAGCAGTTTGTACTACTGTCAAAACAGTTTCTCTCCACTTCTGGAAATATCCAGAGCTATGTAAAGCATACAACTGAGCTTTAATCTCATGAAGAAAGAGGTTTAAATGCAAAAAAGAAAACAAAAGCTTATCGTACTGGTGACATTCTCATTATATCGATTCCAAAAGAGTGCTTTAATTGAAAGGAGCTGAAAAAACACAATGGGATGTAAACCTAAATAACTATCAATATCATATTTCCCATCCTTGCATACCACCTACATTATAAAAATAAGCACAGAAGGACATATGACCGCGTGTCATAATGGATAAGGCGTCTGACTTCGGATCAGAAGATTGAGGGTTCGAGTCCCTTCGTGGTCGGTTTTTGCCAATGGTCACACAACTCAGCTTTCCATTCAGAATGGAAGCAGGCTATTCCAATACTCTTATAGCCATCATGTTCTCATTCCTAATTATTCATGAAGTGTAGTACATACTGCACAGTCATTTAGATTGCATCTTCTGCCTAAAATCTTGTCCATGTTAGTGGCATTAAGAAGTGTTTCTATGTACACGCACTGAATATGTAATAGGGTTGCAGAATTTTGACTTGACAGAATGGGTTTTTAGCTTAAGGGTGTGTAGATGAAATGCAAGGTGTGTAAGTATGTGTTCATGGAGTGCTTCAAGTGTAAAATCTGTATGATTTGTGCAGTTAAAGTGCTAATTTTGCCTACGAGAAAGAAAAGTACTACAGAAGAATTATAAAGGATTGGCACATTGGCTGCCTTTGCTGATGACACAGTTGGCTAATTTGTAAAGCATTGGTCTATTAAGTTGCAGAGTGTGGTTGAACTTGGTTAGGAGACTTGGTGCCTGTTTCTGTGTCCTGCTGAAGACAAGGACGGCTTGATACCACTGTCAAAGCCCAGTTTATTGAGAAAAGCATCCAGGAAAGAAGAAGTGTTGAGTCGAAAGTGGTTCTCCTCCAATTTCTCTCCACTTGCTCGAAATGCAGAGCCTCCATTATAGCACAGAACAGAGTGTTAAAGTCGGGGATGGAAGAGGATGAAAATGGGAAGTTTACTTATGGAGAGAACTGAGAAATGTCCTGTGTGCAGACACCAGTGTTTGACGATTGAATACATTTAAATAATGCCTCTAGAGTGCAAGTGTTTATCTGTGCCTCAGTGGCCTAATGGATAAGGCACTGGCCTCCTAAGCCAGGGATTGTGGGTCGAGTCCCATCTGAGGTGAAAACCAATATCCACTCTTACTTTTCCAGAAAAATGTATATATTTATTACATGCTTCCGCTCAGAAGCTTATGAGGTATTTGGAACTTTGAAATGGTACCATTTTACTTCTGTACTCTTCAGGGTCATGTTGGTGTTCTGAAACTACAAAGTAGATTTTTAAACACCTATCTTTGTCAGATGCAACTTTGACCCGGCAGAAGATATTCCTTTGGAAAAAATGATTTGAATTGGATTGGTGTAACTGTTGTTTCTAGAGGTGGTGACAGGCTTTCAGCTACTTGAATAGGGCAAGTCAGGATTCATGAAATGTATACAACCTTTGAGTGTGTGTAAATTGGCATATCCAGAAAGGAGCAGTTTGTACTACTGTCAAAACAGTTTCTCTCCACTTCTGGAAATATCCAGAGCTATGTGAGCACACAACTGATCTTTAATCTCATTAAGAAAGAGGTTTAAATGCAAAAAAGAAAACAAAAGCTTATCGTACTGGTGACATTCTCATTATATAGATTCCAAAAGAGTGTTTAATTGAAAGGAGCTGAAAAAACACAATGGGATGTAAACCTAAATAACTATGAATATCATATTTTCCATCCTTGCATACCACCTACATTATAAAAATAAGCACAGCAGGACATATGACTGCGTAGCCTAATGGATAAGGCGTCTGACTTCGGATCAGAAGATTGAGGGTTCGAGTCCCTTCGTGGTCGGTTTTTGCCAATGGTCACACAACTCAGCTTTCCGTTCAGAATGGAAGCAGGCTCTTCCAATACTCTTATAGCCATCATGTTCACATTCCTAATTATTCATGAAGTGGAGTACATACTGCACAGTCATTTAGATTGCATCTTCAGCCTAAAATCTTGTCCATTTTAGTGGCATTAAAAAGTGCTTCTATGTACACGCACTTATTATGTAATAGGTTTGCAGAATTTTGACTTGACAGAATGGGTTTTTAGCTTAAGGGTGTGTAGATGAAATGCAAGGTGTGTAAGTATGTGTTCATGGAGTGCCTTAAGTGTAAAATCTGTATGATTTGTGCAGTTAAAGTGCTAATTTTGCCTACGAGATAGAAAAGTACTACAGAAGAATTATAAAGGATTGGCACATTGGCTGCCTTTGCTGATGACACAGTTGGCTAATTTGTAAAGCATTGGTCTATTAAGTTGCAGAGTTTGGTAAGCATTGGTCTATTAAGTTGCAGAGTTTGGTTGAACTTGGTTAGGAGACTTGGTGTCTTTTTCTGTATTCTGCTGAAGACAAGGACGGCTTGATACCACTGTCAAAGCCCAGTTTATTGAGAAAAGCATCCAGGAAAGAAGAAGTGTGGAGTCGAAAGTGTTTCTCCTCCAATTTTCTCTCCGCTTGCTCGAAATGCAGAGCCTCCATTATAGCACAGAACAGAGTGTTAAAGTCGGGGATGGAAGAGGATGGAAATGGGAAGTTTACTTATGGAGAGAACTGAGAACTGTTCTGTGTGCAGACACCAGTGTTTGACGATTTAATACATTTAAATATTGTCTCTAGACTGCAAGTGTTTATCTGTGCCTCAGTGGCCTAATGGATAAGGCACTGGCCTCATAAGCCAGCGACTGTGGGTTCGAGTCCAATCTGAGATAAAAACCAATATCCACTCTTACTTTTCCAGAAAAATTGATATATTTATTACATGCTTCCGCTCAGAAGCTTAAGTGGTATTAGGAACTTTGAAATGGTACCAATTTACTTCTGTACTCTTCAGAGTCATGTTGGTGTTCTGAAACTACAAAGTAGATTTTTAAACACCTATCTTTGTCAGATGCAACTTTGACCCGGCAGAAGATATTCCTTTGGAAAAAATGATTTGAATTGGATTGGTGTAACTGTTGTTTCTAGAGGTGGTGACAGGCTTTCAGCTACTTGAATAGGGCAAGTCAGGATTCATGAAATGTATACAACCTTTGAGTGTGTGTAAATTGGCATATCCAGAAAGGAGCAGTTTGTACTACTGTCAAAACAGTTTCTCTCCACTTCTGGAAATATCCAGAGCTATGTGAGCATACAACTGAGCTTTAATCTCATGAAGAAAGAGGTTTAAATGCAAAAAAGAAAACAAAAGCTTATCGTACTGGTGACTTTCTCATTATATAGATTCCAAAAGAGTGCTTTAATTGATAGGAGCTGAAAAAACACAATGGGATGTAAACCTAAATAACTATGAATATCATATTTTCCATCCTTGCATACCACCTACATTATAAAAATAAGCACAGCAGGACATATGACTGCGTGGCCTAATGGATAAGGCGTCTGACTTCGGATCAGAAGATTGAGGGTTCAAGTCCCTTCGTGGTCGGTTTTTGCCAATGGTCACACAACTCAGCTTTTCGTTCAGAATGGAAGCAGGCTCTTCCAATACTCTTATAGCCATCATGTTCTCATTCCTAATTATTCATGAAGTGGAGTACATACTGCACAGTCATTTAGATTGCATCTTCAGCCTAAAATCTTGTCCATTTTAGTGGCATTAAAAAGTGCTTCTATGTACACGCACTGAATATGTAATAGGTTTGCAGAATTTTGACTTGACAGAATTGGTTTTTAGCTTAAGGGTGTGTAGATGAAATGCAAGGTGTGTAAGTATGTGTTCATGGAGTGCTTCAAGTGTAAAATCTGTATGATTTGTGCAGTTAAAGTGCTAATTTTGCCTACGAGATAGAAAAGTACTACAGAAGAATTATAAAGGATTGGCACATTGGCTGCCTTTGCTGATGACACAGTTGGCTAATTTGTAAAGCATTGGTCTATTAAGTTGCAGAGTGTGGTTGAACTTGGTTGGGAGACTTGGTGCCTGTTTCTGTGTCCTGCTGAAGACAAGGACGGCTTGATACCACTGTCAAAGCCCAGTTTATTGAGAAAAGCATCCAGGAAAGAAGAAGTGTTGAGTCGAAAGTGGTTCTCCTCCAATTTTCTCTCCACTTGCTCGAAATGCAGAGCCTCCATTATAGCACAGAACAGAGTGTTAAAGTCGGGGATGGAAGAGGATGAAAATGGGAAGTTTACTTATGGAGAGAACTGAGAAATGGTGTGTGTGCAGACACCAGTGTTTGATGATTGAATACATTTAAATAATGCCTCTAGACTGCAAGTGTTTATCTGTGCCTCAGTGGCCTAATGGATAAGGCACTGTACTCTTAAGCCAGGGATTGTGGGTTCGAGTCGCATCTGAGGTGAAAACCGATATCAACTCTTACTTTTCCAGAAAAATTTATATATTTATTACGTGCTTCCGCTCAGAAGCTTATGAGGTATTAGGAACTTTGAAATGGTACCATTTTACTTCTGTACTCTTCAGGGTCATGTTGGTGTTCTGAAACTACAAAGTAGATTTTTAAACACCTATCTTTGTCAGATGCAACTTTGACCAGGCCGAAGATATTCCTTTGGAAAAAATGTTTTGAATTGGATTGGTGTAACTGTTGTTTCTAGAGGTGGTGACAGGCTTTCAGCTACTTGAATAGGGCAAGTCAGGATTCATGAAACGTATACAACCTTTGAGTGTGTTTAAATTGGCATATCCAGAAAGGAGCAGTTTGTACTACTGTCAAAACAGTTTCTCTCCACTTCTGTAAATATCCAGAGCTATGTAAAGCATACAACTGAGCTTTAATCTCATGAAGAAAGAGGTATAAATGCAAAAAAGAAAACAAAAGCTTATCGTACTGGTGACATTCTCATTATATAGATTCCAAAAGAGTGCTTTAATTGAAAGGAGCTGAAAAAACACAATGGGATGTAAACCTAAATAACTATGAATATCATATTTCCCATCCTTGCATACCACCTACATTATAAAAATAAGCACAGCAGGACATATGACCGTGTGGCCTAATGGATAAGGTGTCTGACTTCGGATCAGAAGATTGAGGGTTCGAGTCCCTTCGTGGTCGGTTTTTGCCAATGATCACACAACTCAGCTTTCCATTCAGAATGGAAGCAGGCTCTTCCAATACTCTTATAGCCATCATGTTCTCATTCCTAATTATTCATGAAGTGGAGTACATACTGCACAGTCATTTAGATTGCATCTTCAGCCTAAAATCTTGTCCATGTTAGTGGCGTTAAGAAGTGCTTCTATGTACACGCACTGAATATGTAATAGGGTTGCAGAATTTTGACTTGACAGAATGGGTTTTTAGCTTAAGGGTGTGTGGATGAAATGCAAGGTCTGTAAGTATGTGTTCATGGAGTGCTTCAAGTGTAAAATCTGTATGATGTGTGTAGTTAAAGTGCTAATTTTGCCTATGAGAAAGAAAAGTACTTCTAAAAGAATTATAAAGGATTGGCACATTGGCTGCCTTTGCTGATGACACAGTTTGCTAATTTGTAAAGCATTGGTCTATTAAGTTGCAGAGTGTGGTTGAACTTGGTTAGGAGACTTGGTGCCTGTTTCTGTGTCCTGCTGAAGACAAGGACGGCTTGATACCACTGTCAAACCCCAGTTTATTGAGAAAAGCATCCAGGAAAGAAGAAGTGTTGAGTCGAAAGTGGTTCTCCTCCAATTTCTCTCCACTTGCTCGAAATGCAGAGCCTCCATTATAGCACAGAACAGAGTGTTAAAGTCGGGGATGGAAGAGAATGAAAATGGGAAGTTTACTTATGGAGAGAACTGAGAAATGTCCTGTGTGCAGACACCAGTGTTTGACGATTGAATACATTTAAATAATGCCTCTAGACTGCAAGTGTTTATCTGTGCCTCAGTGGCCTAATGGATAAGGCACTGGCCTCCTAAGCCAGGGATTGTGTGTTCGAGTCCCATCTGAAGTAAAAACCAATATCCACTCTTACTTTTCCAGAAAAATTGATATATTTATTACATGCTTCCGCTCAGAAGCTTAAGTGGTATTAGGAACTTTGAAATGGTACCATTTTACTTCTGTACTCTTCAGAGTCATGTTGGTGTTCAGAAACTACAAAGTAGATTTTTAAACACCTATCTTTGTCAGATGCAACTTTGACCCGGCAGAAGATATTCCTTTGGAAAAAATGATTTGAATCGGATTGGTGTAACTGTTGTTTCAAGAGGTGGTGGGAGGCTTTCAGCTACTTGAATAGGGCAAGTCAGGATTCATGAAACATATACAACCTTTGAGCGTGTGTAAATTGGCATATCCAGAAAGGAACAGTTTGTACTACTGTCAAAACAGTTTCTCTCCACTTCTGGAAATATCCAGAGCTATGTAAAGCATACAACTGAGCTTTAATCTAATGAAGAAAGAGGTTTAAATGCAAAAAAGAAAACAATAGCTTATCGTACTGGTGACATTCTCATTATATCGATTCCAAAAGAGTGCTTTAATTGAAAAGAGCTGAAAAAACACAATGGGATGTAAACCTAAATAACTATCAATATCATATTTCCCATCCTTGCATACCACCTACATTATAAAAATAAGCACAGAAGGACATATGACCGCGTGGCCTAATGGATAAGGCGTTTGACTTCGGATCAGAAGATTGAGGGTTCGAGTCCATTAGTGGTCGGTTTTTGCCAATGGTCACACAACTCAGCTTTCCATTCAGAATGGAAGCAGGCTCTTCCAATACTCTTATAGTCATCATGTTCTCATTCCTAATTATTCATGAAGTGTAGTGCATACTGCACAGTCATTTAGATTGCATCTTCAGCCTAAAATCTTGTCCATGTTAGTGGCATTAAGAAGTGCTTCTATGTACACGCACTGAGTATGTAATAGGGTTGCAGAATTTTGACTTGACAGAACAGGTTTTTAGCTTAGGGGTGTGTAGATGAAATGCAAGGTCTGTAAGTATGTGTTCATGGAGTGCTTCAAGTGTAAAATCTGTATGATTTGTGCAGTTAAAGTGCCAATTTTGCCTATGAGAAAGAAAAGTACTACAGAAGAATTATAAAGGATTGGCACATTGGCTGCCTTTGCTGATGACACAGTTGGCTAATTTGTAAAGCATTGGTCTATTAAGTTGCAGAGTGTGGTTGAACTTGGTTAGGAGACTTGGTGACTGTTTCTGTGTCCTGCTGAAGAAAAGGACGGCTTGATACCACTGTCAAAGCCCAGTTTATTGAGAAAAACATCCAGGAAAGAAGAAGTGTTGAGTCGAAAGTGGTTCTCCTCCAATTTCTCCCCACTTGCTCGAAATGCAGAGCCTCCATTATAGCACAGAACAGAGTGTTAAAGTCGGGGATGGAAGAGGGATGAAAATGGGAAGTTTACTTATGGAGAGAACTGAGAAATGTTCTGTGTGCAGAAACCAGTGTTTGACGATTGAATACATTTAAATAATGCCTCTAGACTGCAAGTGTTTATCTGTGCCTCAGTGGCCTAATGGATAAGGCACTGTCCTCCTAAGCCAGGGATTGTGGGTTCGAGTCCCATCTGAGGTGAAAACCAATATCAACTCTTACTTTTCCAGAAACATTTATATATTTATTACATGCTTCCGCTCAGAAGATTATGAGGTATTAGGAACTTTGAAATGGTACCATTTTACTTCTGTACTCTTCAGGGTCATGTTGGTGTTCTGAAACTACAAAGTAGATTTTTAAACACCTATCTTTGTCAGATGCAACTTTGACCAGGCAGAAGATATTCCTTTGGAAAAAATGTTTTGAATTGGATTAGTGTAACTGTTGTTTCTAGAGGTGGTGACAGGCTTTCAGCTACTTGAATAGGGCAAGTCAGGATTCATGAAATGTATACAAGCTTTGAGTGTGTGTAAATTGGCATATCCAGAAAGGAGCAGTTTGTACTACTGTCAAAACAGTTTCTCTCCACTTCTGGAAATATCCAGAG
>NC_141693.1:1545368488-1545395988 GCF_964263255.1 Lissotriton vulgaris | reverse complement strand
TTCTCCTCCAATTTCTCTCCACTTGCTCGAAATGCAGAGTCTCCATTATAGCACAGAACAGAGTGTTAAAGTCGGGATGGAAGAGGATGAAAATGGGAAGTTTACTTATGGAGAGAACTGAGAAATGTCCTGTGTGCAGACACCAGTGTTTGATGATTGAATACATTTAAATATTGCCTCTAGAATGCAAGTGTTTATCTGTGCCTTAGTGGCCTAGTGGATAAGGCACTGGCCTACTAAGCCAGGGTTTGTGGGTTCGAGTCCCATCTGAGGTGAAAACCAATATCAACTCTTACTTTTCCAGAAAAATTTATATATTTATTACATGCTTCCGCTCAGAAGATTATGAGGTATTAGGAACTTTGAAATGGTACCATTTTACTTCTGTACTCTTCAGGGTCATGTTGGTGTTCTGAAACTACAAAGTAGATTTTTTAACACCTATCTTTGTCAGATGCAACTTTGACCAGGCAGAAGATATTCCTTTGGAAAAAATGTTTTGAATTTGATTAGTGTAACTGTTGTTTCTAGAGGTGGTGACAGGCTTTCAGCTACTTGAATAGGGCAAGTCAGGATTCATGAAATGTATACAAGCTTTGAGTGTGTGTAAATTGGCATATCCAGAAAGGAGCAGTTTTTACTACTGTCAAAACAGTTTCTCTCCACTTCTGGAAATATCCAGAGCTATGTGAGCATACAACTGAGCTTTAATCTCATGAAGAAAGAGGTTTAAATGCAAAAAAGAAAACAAAAGCTTATCGTACTGGTGACATTCTCAATATATAGATTCCAAAAGAGTGCTTTAATTGAAAGGAGCTGAAAAAACACAATGGGATGTAAACCTAAATAACTATGAATATCATATTTTCCATCCTTGCATACCACCTACATTATAAAAATAAGCACAGCAGGACATATGACTGCGTGGCCTAATGGATAAGGCATCTGACTTCGGATCAGAAGATTGAGGGTTCGAGTCCCTTCGTGGTCGGTTTTTGCCAATGGTCACACAACTCAGCTTTCCGTTCAGAATGGAAGCAGGTTCTTCCAATACTCTTATAGCCATCATGTTCTCATTCCTAATTATTCATGAAGTGGAGTACATACTGCACAGTCATTTAGATTGCATCTTCAGCCTAAAATCTTGTCCATTTTAGTGGCATTAAAAAGTGCTTCTATGTACACGCACTGAATATGTAATAGGTTTGCAGAATTTTGACTTGACAGAATGGGTTTTTAGCTTAAGGGTGTGTAGATGAAATGCAAGGTGTGTAAGTATGTGTTCATGGAGTGCTTCAAGTGTAAAATCTGTATGATTTGTGCAGTTAAAGTGCTAATTTTCCCTACGAGATAGAAAAGTACTACAGAAACATTATAAAGGATTGGCAAATTGGCTGCCTTTACTGATGACACAGTTGGCTAATTTGTAAAGCATTGGTCTATTTAGTTGCAGAGTGTGGTTGAACTTGGTTAGGAGACTTGGTGCCTTTTTCTGTGTCCTGCTGAAGACAAGGACGGCTTGATACCACTGTCAAAGCCCAGTTTATTGAGAAAAGCATCCAGGAAAGAACAAGTGTTGAGTCGAAAGTGGTTCTCCTCCAATTTCTCTACACTTGCTCGAAATGCAGAGCCTCCATTATAACACAGAACAGAGTGTTAAAGTCGGGGATGGAAGAGGATGAAAATGGGAAGTTTACTTATGGAGAGAACTGAGAAATGTCCTGTGTGCAGATACCAGTGTTTGACGATTGAATACATTTAAATATTGCCTCTAGAATAAAAGTGTTTATCTGTGCCTCAGTGGCCTAATGGATAAGGCACTGGCCTCCTAAGCCAGGGTTTGTGGGTTCGAGTCCCATCTGAGGTATAAACCAATACCCACTCTTACTTTTCCAGAAAAATTGATATATTTCTTACATGCTTCCGCTCTGAAGCGTATGTGGTATTAGGAACTTTGAAATGGTACCATTTTACTTCTGTACTCTTCAGAGTCATGTTGGTGGTCTGAAACTACAAAGTAGATTTTTAAACACCTATCTTTGTCAGATGCAACTTTGACCCGGCAGAAGATATTCCTTTGGAAAAAATGATTTGAATTGGATTGGTGTAACTGTTGTTTCTAGAGGTGGTGACAGGCTTTCAGCTACTTGAATAGGGCAAGTCAGGATTCATGAAACATATACAACCTTTGAGCGTGTGTAAATTGGCATATCCAGAAAGGAGCACTTTGTACTACTGTCAAAACAGTTTCTCTCCACTTCTGGAAAAATCCAGAGCTATGTAAAGCATACAACTGAGCTTTAATCTCATGAAGAAAGAGGTTTAAATGTAAAATAGAAAACAAAAGCTTATCGTACTGGTGACATTCTCATTAAATAGATTCCAAAAGAGTGCTTTAATTGAAAGGAGCTGAAAAAACACAACGGGATGTAAACCTAAATGAATGAATGAATGAATGAAAGTGAATTTATAACAGCGCGATTGCTGCCCTGAGGCGTCCAAGCGCTAAAAGGAACCAGTGAAGGATAAGAGGTTGGGAACCAGAAGAAGAGGGAAGGAAAGCTAAGTTAAGTTAGACAGAATTGAATAGGTGTGTTTTTAATTGTTTACGGAAGGAAACGAGATCAGGATTGGATCTCAGGTGAAACGGGAGGGAATTCCAGAACTTGGCAGCATTAAAGGCGTACGTCCTTCCGCCAGTTCTAGACCTTTTGACTCTGGGGACTGCTGCCATGAAGGCCTGACTAGAGCGCAAATTTCTACCTGGGTGATACTGGCTTACAAGATCACGGGTGATTGGAGGACCCGAATCCCAGAAAGCTTGATGGGCAATACACATTGCTTTAAAAAAGACTCTCTTACGTACTGGGAGCCAGTGAAGATTGGTCAGAGCCGCCTTTACTGACAATCTGCGAGGAATCTGCAGCAAAGTACGCGCGGCACAGTTTTGTACCAGCTGTAGTCTCTTTAAGGTGTACTCTGGTGCACCCAGATATAGGACGTTGTTGGAGTCCAGCCGTGATTGTATCAGGCCCTGTATGGCTATCTGCTTTGCCTCCATTGGGAGCAAAGGAAGAACTTTCTTCAGTGTCCTGAGTATTCCAAAGCAGGTGGCTGAAAGCTTTGTGGCCTGGGTGTTGAGTGAGAGACTCCTGTCCAGCCATACCCCTAGGCTTTTGATGTTATCCTTCGGGGCCGGGGGGGGACCTAGACAGGGGGGCCACAGTGAATTGAAAAATGTGGGGTCGGCGGGGCCCAGGAGCATGAGCTCCGTTTTGTCACCATTAAGTTTTAATGATGACTGAGTCATCCAGGTCTTCACCTCCTCCAGACATTTGGTAAGTCCCTCTGATCGTGGTTGAAGAGCCTCCTGCGCTAATGAGACCACCAGCTGGGTATCGTCCGCATAGGATATGATCTTAACTCCATACGGACGAACTACCTCAGCCAGTGGCCTCATATAGATGTTGAAAAGCGCGGGGCTTAATGAGGAGCCCTGCGGGACTCCGCACTTCAGGGGAATGCTAGAAGACACTGTCTGTCCATCAAACACTTGGAATGACCTGTCGCTCAAGAAAGATTTTAACCAGAGCCACGCCTTGTCCACAATGCCGACATTCGAAAGACGGTTCAGTAAGGTGGCATGACTGACCGTATCGAATGCCGCACTGAGATCAAGGAGGACCACTGCCACTGATCCTCCCTGATCAAGGATTTTCCTGGACTCCTCGATGACCATTAGGAGGGCGGATTCTGTTCCATGCTTAGGCCTGAACCCTGTCTGGGTGGTGTCTAGCAGCTGGTTATCCTCAAGGAAGCTGACCAGCTGGAGATTGACATACCTCTCCGCGATCTTACTCACCCAGGGAAGCAGGGAAATCGGACGATAGTTCCCAAAATCCGATGGTTCCAGATTGGGCTTTTTTATCAGCGCTCGGACCATCGCCCGTTTCCAAGCAGAATGGGACGATGCCCGAGGCAAAGGAGGCATTTAGCAGGTTCCTAATGATCGGTAGGACAGTCTGAAGGACCAACATCATGGCCTCAGGGGGTGCCGGATCAGATGGAGATCCGGATTTTACTTTCCGAGCCATGGACTCCAATACTTCGAGATCCATGCAAGGAAAGTGACTGAGCAGAGGTGGAGGGGCTGGAGCGGAGTCTATGGTCTTGATTATCATATTTTCCATCCTTGCATACCACCTACATTATAAAAATAAGCACAGCAGGACATATGACCGCGTGGCCTAATGGATAAGGCGTCTGACTTCGGATCAGAAGATTGAGGGTTTGAGTCCCTTCGTGGTCAGTTTTTGCCAATGGTCACACAACTCAGCTTTCCGTTCAGAATGGAAGCAGGTTCTTCCAATACTCTTATAGCCATCATGTTCTCATTCCTAATTATTCATGAAGTGGAGTACATACTGCACAGTCATTTAGATTGCATCTTCAGCCTAAAATCTTGTCCATTTTAGTGGCATTAAAAAGTGCTTCTATGTACACGCACTGAATATGTAATAGGTTTGCAGAATTTTGACTTGACAGAATGGGTTTTTAGCTTAAGGGTGTGTAGATGAAATGCAAGGTGTGTAAGTATGTGTTCATGGAGTGCTTCAAGTGTAAAATCTGTATGATTTGTGCAGTTAAAGTGCTAATTTTGCCTATGAGAAAGAAAAGTACTACAGAAGAATTATAAAGGATTGGCACATTGGCTGCCTTTGCTGATGACACAGTTGGCTAATTTGTAAAGCATTGGTCTATTAAGTTGCAGAGTGTGTGGTTGAACTTGGTTAGGAGACTTGGTGCCTGTTTCTGTGTCTTGCTGAAGAAAAGGACGGCTTGATACCACTGTCAAAGCCCAGTTTATTGAGAAAAGCATCCAGGAATGAAGAAGTGTTGAGGCGAAAGTGGTTCTCCTCCAATTTCTCTCCACTCGCTCGAAATGCAGAGTCTCCATTATAGCACAGACCAGAGTGTTAAAGTCGGGGATGGAAGAGGATGAAAATGGGAAGTTTACTTATGGAGAGAACTGAGAAATGTCCTGTGTGCAGACACCAGTGTTTGATGATTGAATACATTTAAATATTGCCTCTAGAATGCAAGTGTTTATCTGTGCCTTAGTGGCCTAATGGATAAGGCACTGGCCTACTAAGCCAGGGTTTGTGGGTTCGAGTCCCATCTGAGGTGAAAACCAATATCAACTCTTACTTTTCCAGAAAAATTTATATATTTATTACATGCTTCCGCTCAGAAGATTATGAGGTATTAGGAACTTTGAAATGGTACCATTTTACTTCTGTACTCTTCAGGGTCATGTTGGTGTTCTGAAACTACAAAGTAGATTTTTTAACACCTATCTTTGTCAGATGCAACTTTGACCAGGCAGAAGATATTCCTTTGGAAAAAATGTTTTGAATTGGATTAGTGTAACTGTTGTTTCTAGAGGTGGTGACAGGCTTTCAGCTACTTGAATAGGGCAAGTCAGGATTCATGAAATGTATACAAGCTTTGAGTGTGTGTAAATTGGCATATCCAGAAAGGAGCAGTTTGTACTACTGTCAAAACAGTTTCTCTCCACTTCTGGAAATATCCAGAGCTATGTGAGCATACAACTGAGCTTTAATCTCATGAAGAAAGAGGTTTAAATGCAAAAAAGAAAACAAAAGCTTATCGTACTGGTGACATTCTCAATATATAGATTCCAAAAGAGTGCTTTAATTGAAAGGAGCTGAAAAAACACAATGGGATGTAAACCTAAATAACTATGAATATCATATTTTCCATCCTTGCATACCACCTACATTATAAAAATAAGCACAGCAGGACATATGACTGCGTGGCCTAATGGAAAAGGCATCTGACTTCGGATCAGAAGATTGAGGGTTCGAGTCCCTTCGTGGTCGGTTTTTGCCAATGGTCACACAACTCAGCTTTCCGTTCAGAATGGAAGCAGGTTCTTCCAATACTCTTATAGCCATCATGTTCTCATTCCTAATTATTCATGAAGTGGAGTACATACTGCACAGTCATTTAGATTGCATCTTCAGCCTAAAATCTTGTCCATTTTAGTGGCATTAAAAAGTGCTTCTATGTACACGCACTGAATATGTAATAGGTTTGCAGAATTTTGACTTGACAGAATGGGTTTTTAGCTTAAGGGTGTGTAGATGAAATGCAAGGTGTGTAAGTATGTGTTCATGGAGTGCTTCAAGTGTAAAATCTGTATGATTTGTGCAGTTAAAGTGCTAATTTTCCCTACGAGATAGAAAAGTACTACAGAAACATTATAAAGGATTGGCAAATTGGCTGCCTTTACTGATGACACAGTTGGCTAATTTGTAAAGCATTGGTCTATTTAGTTGCAGAGTGTGGTTGAACTTGGTTAGGAGACTTGGTGCCTTTTTCTGTGTCCTGCTGAAGACAAGGACGGCTTGATACCACTGTCAAAGCCCAGTTTATTGAGAAAAGCATCCAGGAAAGAACAAGTGTTGAGTCGAAAGTGGTTCTCCTCCAATTTCTCTACACTTGCTCGAAATGCAGAGCCTCCATTATAACACAGAACAGAGTGTTAAAGTCGGGGATGGAAGAGGATGAAAATGGGCAGTTTACTTATGGAGAGAACTGAGAAATGTCCTGTGTGCAGATACCAGTGTTTGACGATTGAATACATTTAAATATTGCCTCTAGAATAAAAGTGTTTATCTGTGCCTCAGTGGCCTAATGGATAAGGCACTGGCCTCCTAAGCCAGGGTTTGTGGGTTCGAGTCCCATCTGAGGTATAAACCAATATCCACTCTTACTTTTCCAGAAAAATTGACATATTTCTTACATGCTTCCGCTCTGAAGCGTATGTGGTATTAGGAACTTTGAAATGGTACCATTTTACTTCTGTACTCTTCAGAGTCATGTTGGTGGTCTGAAACTACAAAGTAGATTTTTAAACACCTATCTTTGTCAGATGCAACTTTGACCCGGCAGAAGATATTCCTTTGGAAAAAATGATTTGAATTGGATTGGTGTAACTGTTGTTTCTAGAGGTGGTGACAGGCTTTCAGCTACTTGAATAGGGCAAGTCAGGATTCATGAAACATATACAACCTTTGAGCGTGTGTAAATTGGCATATCCAGAAAGGAGCACTTTGTACTACTGTCAAAACAGTTTCTCTCCACTTCTGGAAAAATCCAGAGCTATGTAAAGCATACAACTGAGCTTTAATCTCATGAAGAAAGAGGTTTAAATGTAAAATAGAAAACAAGAGCTTATCGTACTGGTGACATTCTCATTAAATAGATTCCAAAAGAGTGCTTTAATTGAAAGGAGCTGAAAAAACACAACAGGATGTAAACCTAAATAACTATGAATATCATATTTTCCATCCTTGCATACCACCTACATTATAAAAATAAGCACAGCAGGACATATGACCGCGTGGCCTAATGGATAAGGCGTCTGACTTCGGATCAGAAGATTGAGGGTTTGAGTCCCTTCGTGGTCAGTTTTTGCCAATGGTCACACAACTCAGCTTTCCGTTCAGAATGGAAGCAGGTTCTTCCAATACTCTTATAGCCATCATGTTCTCATTCCTAATTATTCATGAAGTGGAGTACATACTGCACAGTCATTTAGATTGCATCTTCAGCCTAAAATCTTGTCCATTTTAGTGGCATTAAAAAGTGCTTCTATGTACACGCACTGAATATGTAATAGGTTTGCAGAATTTTGACTTGACAGAATGGGTTTTTAGCTTAAGGGTGTGTAGATGAAATGCAAGGTGTGTAAGTATGTGTTCATGGAGTGCTTCAAGTGTAAAATCTGTATGATTTGTGCAGTTAAAGTGCTAATTTTGCCTATGAGAAAGAAAAGTACTACAGAAGAATTATAAAGGATTGGCACATTGGCTGCCTTTGCTGATGACACAGTTGGCTAATTTGTAAAGCATTGGTCTATTAAGTTGCAGAGTGTGGTTGAACTTGGTTAGGAGACTTGGTGCCTGTTTCTGTGTCTTGCTGAAGAAAAGGACGGCTTGATACCACTGTCAAAGCCCAGTTTATTGAGAAAAGCATCCAGGAAAGAAGAAGTGTTGAGTCGAAAGTGGTTCTCCTCCAATTTCTCTCCACTTGCTCGAAATGCAGAGCCTCCATTATAGCACAGAACAGAGTGTTAAAGTCGGGGATGGAAGAGGGATGAAAATGGGAAGTTTACTTATGGAGAGAACTGAGAAATGTCCTGTGTGCAGACACCAGTGTTTGACGATTGAATACATTTAAATATTGCCTCTAGAATGCAAGTGTTTATCTGTGCCTTAGTGGCCTAATGCCACTGGCCTACTAAGCCAGGGTTTGTGGGTTCGAGTCCCATCTGAGGTAAAAACCAATATCCACTCTTACTTTTCCAGAAAAATAGATATATTTATTACATGCTTCCGCTCAGAAGCTTATGTGGTAATAGGAACTTTGAAATGGTACCTTTTTACTTCTGTACTCTTCAGAGTCATGTTGGTGTTCTGAAACTACAAAGTAGATTTTTAAACACCTATCTTTGTCAGATGCAACTTTGACCCGGCAGAAGATATTCCTTTGGAAAAAATGATTTGAATTGGATTGGTGTAACTGTTGTTTCTAGAGGTGGTGACAGGCTTTCAGCTACTTGAATAGGGCAAGTCAGGATTCATGAAACATATACAACCTTTGAGCGTGTGTAAATTGGCATATCCAGAAAGGAGCAGTTTGTACTACTGTCAAAACAGTTTCTCTCCACTTCTGGAAATATCCAGAGCTATGTAAAGCATACAACTGAGCTTTAATCTCATGAAGAAAGAGGTTTAAATGCAAAAAAGAAAACAAAAGCTTATCGTACTGGTGACATTCTCATTATATAGATTCCAAAAGAGTGCTTTAATTGAAAGGAGCTGAAAAAACACAATGGGATGTAAACCTAAATAACTATGAATATCATATTTTCCATCCTTGCATACCACATACATTATAAAAATAAGCACAGCAGGATATATGACTGCGTGGCCAAATAGGTAAGGCATCTGACTTCGGAACAGGAGATTGAGGGTTTGAGTCCCTTCGTGGTCGGTTTTTGCCAATGGTCACACAACTCAACTTTCCATTCAGAATGGAAGCAGGCTCTTCTAATACTCTTATAGCCATCATGTTCTCATTCCTAATTATTCATGAAGTGGAGTACATACTGCACAGTCATTTAGATTACATCTTCAGCCTAAAATCTTGTCCATTTTAGTGGCATTAAAAAGTGCTTCTATGTACATGCACTGAATATGTAATAGGTTTGCAGAATTTTGACTTGACAGAATGGGTTTTTAGCTTAAGGGTGTGTAGATGAAATGCAAGGTGTGTAAGTATGTGTTCATGGAGTGCTTCAAGTGTAAAATCTGTATGATGTGTGTAGTTAAAGTGCTAATTTTGCCTACGAGAAAGAAAAGTACTTCTAAAAGAATTATAAAGGATTGGCACATTGGCTGCCTTTGCTGATGACACAGTTGGCTAATTTGTAAAGCATTGGTCTATTAAGTTGCAGAGTGTGGTTGAACTTGGTTAGGAGACTTGGTGCCTGTTTCTGTGTCCTGCTGAAGACAAGGACGGCTTGATACCACTGTCAAAGCCCAGTTTATTGAGAAAAGCATCCAGGAAAGAAGAAGTGTTGAGTCGAAAGTGGTTCTCCTCCAATTTCTCTCCACTTGCTCGAAATGCAGAGCCTCCATTATAGCACAGAACAGAGTGTTAAAGTCGGGGATGGAAGAGGGATGAAAATGGGAAGTTTACTTATGGAGAGAACTGAGAAATGTTCTGTGTGCAGACACCAGTGTTTGACAATTGAATATATTTAAATATTGCCTCTAGACTGCAAGTGTTTATCTGTGCCTCAGTGGCCAAATGGATAAGGCACTGTCCTCCTAAGCCAGGGATTGTCGGTTCAAGTCCCATCTGAGGTGAAAACCAATATCAACTCTTACTTTTCCAGAAAAATTTATATATTTATTACATGCTTCCGCTCAGAAGATTATGAGGTATTAGGAACTTTGAAATGGTACCATTTTACTTCTGTACTCTTCAGGGTCATGTTGGTGTTCTGAAACTACAAAGTAGATTTTTAAACACCTATCTTTGTCAGATGCAACTTTGACCAGGCAGAAGATATTCCTTTGGAAAAAATTTTTTGAATTGGATTAGTGTAACTGTTGTTTCTAGAGGTGGTGACAGGCTTTCAGCTACTTGAATAGGGCAAGTCAGGATTCATGAAATGTATACAAGCTTTGAGTGTGTGTAAATTGGCATATCCAGAAAGGAGCAGTTTGTACTACTGTCAATACAGTTTCTCTCCACTTCTGGAAATATCCAGAGCTATGTGAGCATACAACTGAGCTTTAATCTCATGAAGAAAGAGGTTTAAATGCAAAAAAGAAAAGAAAAGCTTATCGTACTGGTGACATTCTCAATATATAGATTCCAAAAGAGTGCTTTAATTGAAAGGAGCTGAAAAAACACAATGGGATGTAAACCTAAATAACTATGAATATCATATTTTCCATCCTTGCATACCACCTACATTATAAAAATAAGCACAGCAGGACATATGACTGCGTGGCCTAATGGATAAGGCGTCTGACTTCGGATCAGAAGATTGAGTGTTCGAGTCCCTTCGTGGTTGGTTTTTGCCAATGGTCACACAACTCAGCTTTCCGTTCAGAATGGAAGCAGGCTCTTCCAATACTCTTATAGCCATCATGTTCTCATTCCTAATTATTCATGAAGTGGAGTACATACTGCACAGTCATTTAGATTGCATCTTCAGCCTAAAATCTTGTCCATTTTAGTGGCATTAAAAAGTGCTTCTATGTACACGCACTGAATATGTAATAGGTTTGCAGAATTTTGACTTGACAGAATGGGTTTTTAGCTTAAGGGTGTGTAGATGAAATGCAAGGTGTGTAAGTATGTGTTCATGGAGTGCTTCAAGTGTAAAATCTGTATGATTTGTGCAGTTAAAGTGCTAATTTTCCCTACGAGATAGAAAAGTACTACAGAAACATTAAAAAGGATTGGCACATTGGCTGCCTTTACTGATGACACAGTTGGCTAATTTGTAAAGCATTGGTCTATTTAGTTGCAGAGTGTGGTTGAACTTGGTTAGGAGACTTGGTGCCTTTTTCTGTGTCCTGCTGAAGACAAGGACGGCTTGATACCACTGTCAAAGCCCAGTTTATTGAGAAAAGGATCCAGGAAAGAACAAGTGTTGAGTCGAAAGTGGTTCTCCTCCAATTTCTCTCCACTTGCTCGAAATGCAGAGCCTCCATTATAACACAGAACAGAGTGTTAAAGTCGGGGATGGAAGAGGATGAAAATGGGAAGTTTACTTATGGAGAGAACTGAGAAATGTCCTGTGTGCAGATACCAGTGTTTGACGATTGAATACATTTAAAGATTGCCTCTAGAATGAAAGTGTTTATCTGTGCCTCAGTGGCCTAATGGATAAGGCACTGGCCTCCTAAGCCAGGGTTTGTGGGCTCGAGTCCCATCTGAGGTACAAACCAATATCCACTCTTACTTTTCCAGAAAAATTGATATATTTATTACATGCTTCCGCTCTGAAGCGTATGTGGTATTAGGAACTTTGAAATGGTACCATTTTACTTCTGTACTCTTCAGAGTCATGTTGGTGGTCTGAAACTACAAAGTGGATTTTTAAACACCTATCTTTGTCAGATGCAACTTTGACCCGGCAGAAGATATTCCTTTGGAAAAAATTATTTGAATTGGATTGGTGTACCTGTTGTTTCTAGAGGAGTGACAGGCTTTCAGCTACTTGAATAGGGCAAGTCAGGATTCATGAAACATATACAGCCTTTGAGCGTGTGTAAATTGGCATATCCAGAAAGGAGCAGTTTGTACTACTGTCAAAACAGTTTCTCTCCACTTCTGGAAACATCCAGAGCTATGTAAAGCATACAACTGAGCTTTAATCTCATGAAGAAAGAGGTTTAAATGTAAAATAGAAAACAAAAGCTTATCGTACTGGTGACATTCTCATTTAGTAGATTCCAAAAGAGTGCTTTAATTGAAAGGAGCTGAAAAAGCACAATGGGATGTCAACCTAAATAACTATGAATATCATATTTTCCATCCTTGCATACCACCTACATTATAAAAATAAGCACAGCAGGACATATGACCGCGTGGCCTAATGGATAAGGCGTCTGACTTTGGATCAGAAGATTGAGGGTTCGAGTCCCTTCGTGGTCAGTTTTTGCCAATGGTCACACAACTCAGCTTTCCATTCAGAATGGAAGCAGGCTCTTCTAATACTCTTATAGCCATCATGTTCTCATTCCAAATTATTCATGAAGTTGAGTACATACTGCACAGTCATTTAGATTACATCTTCAGCCTAAAATCTTGTCCATTTTAGTGGCATTAAAAAGTGCTTCTATGTACACGCACTGAATATGTACTAGGTTTGCAGAATTTTGTCTTGACAGAACGGGTTTTTAGCTTAAAGGTGTGTAGATCAAATGCAACGTGTGTAAGTATGTGTTCATGGAGTGCTTCAAGTGTAAAATCTGTATGAGTTGTACAGTTAAAGTGCTAATTTTCCCTACGAGATAGAAAAGTACTACAGAAGAATTATAAAGGATTGGCACATTGGCTGCCTTTGCTGATGACACAGTTGGCTAATTTGTAAAGCATTGGTCTATTAAGTTGCAGAGTGTGGTTGAACTTGGTTAGGAGACTTGGTGCCTGTTTCTGTGTCCTGCTGAAGACAAGGACGGCTTGATACCACTGTCAAAGCCCAGTTTATTGAGAAAAGCATCCGGGAAAGAAGAAGTGTTGAGTCGAAAGTGGTTCTTCTCCAATTTCTCTCCACTTGCTCGAAATGCAGAGCCTCCATTATAGCACAGAACAGAGTGTTAAAGTCGGGGATGGAAGAGGATGAAAATGGGAAGTTCACTTATGGAGAGAACTGAGAAATGTCCTGTGGGCAGACACCAGTGTTTGACAATTGAATACATTTAAATAATGCCTCTAGACAGCAAGTGTTTATCTGTGCCTCAGTGGCCTAATGGATAAGGCACTCGCCTCCTAAGCCAGGGATTGTGGGTTCGAGTCCCATCTGAGGTGAAAACCAATAGCAACTCTTACTTTTCCAGAAAAATTGATATATTTATTACATGCTTCCGCTCAGAAGCTTATGAGGTATTAGGAACTTTGAAATGGTACTATTTTACTTCTGTACTCTTCAGGGTCATGTTGGTGTTCTGAAACTACAAAGTAGATTTTTAAACACCTATCTTTGTCAGATGCAACTTTGATCCGGCAGAAGATATTCCTTTGGAAAAAAGTGATATGAATTGGATTGGTGTAACTGTTGTTTCTAGAGGTGGTGACAGGCTTTCAGCTACTTGAATAGTGCAAGTCAGGATTCATGAAATGTATACAACCTCTGAGTGTGTGTAAATTGGCATATCCAGAAAGGAGCAGTTTGTACCACTGTCAAAACAGTTTCTCTCCACTTCTGGAAATATCCAGAGCTATGTAAAGCATACAACTGAGCTTTAATCTCATGAAGAAAGAGGTTTAAATGCAAAAAGAAAACAAAAGCTTATCGTACTGGTGACATTCTCATTATATAGATTCCAAAAGAGTGCTTTAATTGAAAGGAGCTGAAAAAACACAATGGGATGTAAACCTAAATAACTATGAATATCAGATTTTCCATCCTTGCATACCACCTACATTATAAAAATAAGCACAGCAGGACATATGACTGTGTGGCCTAATGGATAAGGCGTCTGACTTCGGATCAGAAGAGTGAGGGTTCGAGTCCCTTCGTGGTTGGTTTTTGCCAATGGTCACACAACTCAGCTTTCCGTTCAGAATGGAAGCAGGCTCTTCCAATACTCTTATAGCCATCATGTTCTCATTCCTAATTATTCATGAAGTGGAGTACATACTGCACAGTCATTTAGATTGCATCTTCAGCCTAAAATCTTGTCCATTTTAGTGGCATTAAAAAGTGCTTCTATGTACACGCACTGAATATGTAATAGGTTTGCAGAATTGTGACTTGACAGAATGGGTTTTTAGCTTAAGGGTGTGTAGATGAAATGCAAGGTGTGTAAGTATGTGTTCATGGAGTGCCTTAAGTGTAAAATCTGTATGATTTGTGCAGTTAAAGTGCTAATTTTGCCTACGAGACAGAAAAGTACTACAGAAGAATTATAAAGGATTGGCACATTGGCCGCCTTTGCTGATGAGACAGTTGGCTAATTTGTAAAGCATTGGTCTATTAAGTTGCAGAGTTTGGTTGAATTTGGTTAGGAGACTTGGTGCCTTTTTCTGTGTCCTGCTGAAGACAAGGACGGCTTGATACCACTGTCAAAGCCCATTTTATTGAGAAAAGCATCCAGGAAAGAAGAAGTGTTGAGTCGAAAGTGGTTCTCCTCCAATTTCTCTCCACTTGCTCGAAATGCAGAGCCTCCATTATAGCACAGAACAGAGTGTTAAAGTCGGGGATGGAAGAGGATGAAAATGGGAAGTTTACTTATGGAGAGAACAGAGAAATGTCCTGTGTACAGACACCAGTGTTTGACGATTGAATACATTTAAATATTGCCTCTAGACTGCAAGTGTTTATCTGTGCCTCAGTGGCCTAATGGATAAGGCACTGGCCCCCTAAGCCAGGGATTGTGGGTTCGAGGCCCATCTGAGGTAAAAACCAATATCCACTCTTACTTTTCCAGAAAAATTGATATATTTATTACATGCTTCCGCTCAAAAGCTTAAGTGGTATTAGGAACTTTGAAATGGTACCATTTTACTTCTGTACTCTTCAGAGTCATGTTTATTTATTTACGGATTTTGTAAAGCGCACGGCTACCCCCAACAGGGGTGTCCCGGCGCTAAAACTGTCAGCAGGAGAAGAGGAAGTAATCTAAATAGATGACAATAGCCAAGTCTTCAGGCGTCTGCGGAAAAGCGCTTCAGAAGGGGCAAATCTAAGATCAATCGGTGAACTGTTCCAATATTTGGCTGCAAAAACAGCAAAAGCTCTGCCACCCATTCTTGTGCGACGGAATCTTGGCACAGTCATGAGGCGCAGATTGTTGGAACGAAGATCCCTAACCGAGTGGGACAATCTCAGTCTCTTTCTTAAATAATCTGGGCCAGTTCCATTCAAAGCTCGAAAGGCGAGGATGAGCGTTTTGAACTTAATACGGTTGGCTATAGGCAGCCAATGAAGCTCTTTACGAAACGCTGAGATAGGATGTCTGTAAGGGATATTGCCAATCAATCTTGCGGCAGCGTTCTGCACCACCTGGAGACGTTCAATTTGGTATAGAGGGGCCCCCGCATATAAACTATTGGCATAATCCAGGTGGGAGGTAATTAAGGCCTGGGTGACAGTTCTGCGTGCCTCAATTGGCAAAAATGGAAAGATCTTCCTCATCATTTTTAATTTACCAAAGCAGACCGAAGTGACCTTATTGATTTGAGAGCTGCAGGATAGCGTATCATCAAATATAAACCCCAGATTACGGGCAGAGTGAACCGGGGTGGGGGGGGGGTTAAGTATCGTTGGCCACCATAATGTAGGTGGGATGGTCATTTTTTGGTTGAAGAACAGAACCTCCGTCTTGTCAGTGTTAAGTCGCAGGTGGTTCGTGGACATCCAAGAACAGATTTCGCCAAGACAGTGGCGGAAACTGGAGAGGCTGGAGTCAGAGTGATCGCTAAAAGAAAATATGAGCTGAGTATCATCAGCATAAGAGATCACTCTGACTCCACATGCCTCTACTACCTTGGCCAACCGGGCTAGGTAAACGTTGAAGAAGAAAGGACTTAACGCTGAGCCCTGTGGGACTCCGCGTACCAGAGGTTTACATTCTGATTCGAAAGGTCTGAGAAGAACCCTCTGTGATCGTCCTTGGAGGAAAGAACCCAACCACGATAGGGCGACGCCGCTCAATCCAATCTGCTCCATACGGTCAAGAAGGATTTTATGGGACACCGTATCGAAGGCGGCGGATAGGTCGAGGAGGACCAGCATGGCCTCCTCGCCCTTGGCCACACACTCTCGCACAGTCTCTGCTACTTCTAGCAGTGCGGTCTCAGTACTGAATCCAGTCCGGAAACCGGACTGGGAGTCATGCAGAAGAGAATTGGTCTCTAGGTATTCTGCTAGTTGTAGTTGGACTGCCTTTTCCAAAACCTTCGCGGGTTTTGGAAGGAGAGAAATAGGCCGATAATTACTGAATTGCGTGGGGTCGGCATCAGATTTCTTTAAGATGGGCACAAGCAAAGCTTCCTTCCAGGCTGAGGGGAATTGGCCTAGTTGTAGAGAGGCGTTCCAAATGGAAGTGAGTGGCTCTAACAGTAAGGTAGACAACTCACTCATAATTTTTGAGGGAACCGGGTCCAAAGGGGAACCAGATTTGCACTGTAATAGTAGTTTACGTGCAAGATTAGGAGTGAGATCCTTAAAGGCCACTAATGTAGGAGCAGTGTCCTGGTTAGTTGAAACCGGGGAAAGGGAAAGGTCAGGAGCTACAGCTGGAGGGAAGGAGGATGCGATTTTGTCAATTTTTTCTTGATAGAAGTCTGATAGTCCATTGCAAAGAGACTGACTGGCAAGGTTATTAGGTGTCATAGCAGGGGGTTTTACAAAATCCTTGACAATTTTAAACAGTGTTTTTACCGAATTGTCTGCGTCTTTAATTTGTGAGACAAAAAACTCTTTCATGGCCAGTTTTTTTGATTTAGTAAATTTCCTAAGGGCCGTTCTGTAGATAGTTTTTGCCTCAGAGTCACACGTAAGTCTCCATTTGCGTTCGAGTTTTTTACAATGGCTTTTTTCTTTACGTAGAGCATCTGAAAACCAAGGAGCAGATGGGCGGGATCTTGCAGATGACATAGATGTACAAGGGGCAATTTCATCGATCGCAGCCGATAAGGTCGTGTTAAACTTAGTGACACAGGCATCAATATTTCCTAAGTAAGACTCCAAAGGGCAGCTGAATATTGGCTCTAGGGTAGTGCAGGTGACCTTATGCCATTTTCTTCTATAGTCTGAACCCAGTTCCACCGGGATAGGTGCCTGAGGGATAGGAATGTTGAACGCAAGCAAAAAGTGATCGGTCCATGTAAGGGGGAGGGAAGGATGAGTAATGGTCCCTGGGAGGTTGGAAAAAATAAGGTCTAATGTGTGGCCCGCTACGTGCGTCGGACCATGGATGAGTTGCGTCAGACTCAGGCTCTGAAGAGAGTCGAGAAAACGTGCGGCTTGAGTACAGGTGGGGTCATCAACGTGGAGGTTAAAATCACCCAAAACTATGAAGTGTGGGTGCTTAAGGGATAGGTCCGTGATGACGTGCACCAGTTGTGATAGGGCAGAGGGAGAGGCTTTAGGGGGGTTGTAAACTAGGATGCCGGTAAGGTAGACTGCGGCAGAATCAGCAACAGAGAAATAAATGGCTTCAATCAGACCAATATTGGTGATTTTCTTAATAGTAATATTCAGGTGGGTTTTGAACAAGATGGCCAATCCACCTCCTTACCTATTACACGCTTCCGCTCAGAAGCTTATGTGGTATTAGGAACTTTGAAATGGTACCATTTTACTTCTGTACTCTTCAGAGTCATGTTGGTGTTCTGAAACTACAAAGTAGATTTTTAAACACCTATCTTTGTCAGATGCAACTTTGACCCGGCAGAAGATATTCCATTGGAAAAAATGATTTGAATTGGATTGGTGTAACTGCTGTTTCTAGAGGTGGTGACAGGCTTTCAGCTACTTGAATAGGGCAAGTCAGGATTCATGAAACGTATACAACCTTTGAGCGTGTGTAAATTGGCATATCCAGAAAGGAGCAGTTTTTATTACTGTCAAAACAGTTTCTCTCCACCTCTAGAAATATCCAGAGCTATGTAAAGCATACAACTGAGCTTTATTCTCATGAAGAAAGAGGTTTAAATGCAAAAAAGAAAACAAAAGCTTATCGTACTGGTGACATTCTCATTATATAGATTCCAAAAGAGTGATTTAATTGAAAGGAGCTGAAAACACACAATGGGATGTAAACCTAAATAACTATCAATATCATATTTCCCATCCTTGCATACCACCTACATTATAAAAATAATCACAGCAGGACATATGACCGCGTAGCCTAATGGATAAGGCGTCTGACTTCGTATCAGAAGATTGAGGGTTCGAGTCCCTTCGTGGTCGGTTTTTGCCAATGGTCACACAACTCAGATTTCCATTCAGAATGGAAGCAGGCTCTTCCAATACTCCTATAGCCATCATGTTCTTATTCCTAATTATTCATGAAGTGGAGTACATACTGCACAGTCATTTAGATTGCATCTTCAGCCTAAAATCTTGTTCATGTTAGTGGCATTAAGAAGTGCTTCTATGTACACGCACGGAATATGTAATAGGGTGCAGAATTTTGACTTGACAGAATGGGTTTTTAGCTTAAGGGTGTGTAGATGAAATGCAAGGTGTGTAAGTATGTGTTCATGGAGTGCTTCAAGTGTAAAATCTGTATGATTTGTGCAGTTAAAGTGCTAATTTTGCCTACGAGAAAGAGAAGTACTACAGAAGAATTATAAAGGATTGGCACATTGGCTGCCTTTGCTGATGACACAGTTGGCTAATTTGTGAAGCATTGGTCTATTAAGTTGCAGAGTGTGGTTGAACTTGGTTAGGAGACTTGGTGCCTGTTTCTGTGTCCTGCTGAAGACAAGGACGGCTTGATACCACTGTCAAAGCCCAGTTTATTGAGAAAAGCATCCAGGAAAGAAGAAGTGTTGAGTCGAAAGTGGTTCTCCTCCAATTTCTCTCCACTTGCGCGAAATGCAGAGCCTCCATTATAGCACGGAACAGAGTGTTAAAGTTGGGGATGGAAGAGGATGAAAATGGGAAGTTTACTTATGGAGAGAACTGAGAAATGTCCTGTGTGCAGACACCAGTGTTTGACGATTGAATACATTTAAATAATGCCTCTAGACTGCAAGTGTTTATATGTGCCTCAGTGGCCTAATGGATAAGGCACTGGCCTCCTAAGCCAGGGATTGTGGGTTCGAGTCCCATCTGAGGTGAAAACCAATATCCATTCTTACTTTTCCAGAAAAATTGGTATATTTATTACATGCTTCCGCTCAGAAGCTTATGTGGTATTAGGAACTTTGAAATGGTACCATTTTACTTCTGTACTCTTCAGAGTCATGTTGGTGTTCTGAAACTACAAAGTAGATTCTTAAACACCTATCTTTGTCAGATGCAACTTTGACCCGGCAGAAGATATTCCTTTGGAAAAAATGATTTGAATTGGATTGGTGTAACTGTTGTTTCTAGAGGTGGTGACAGGCTTTCAGCTACTTGAATAGGGCAAGTCAGGATTCATGAAACGTATACAACCGTTGAGCGTGTGTAAATTGGCATATCCAGAAAGGAGCAGTTTTTACTACTGTCAAAACAGTTTCTCTCCACCTCTAGAAATATCCAGAGCTATGTAAAGCATACAACTGAGCTTTATTCTCATGAAGAAAGAGGTTTAAATGCAAAAAAGAAAACAAAAGCTTATCGTACTGGAGACATTTTCATTATATAGATTCCAAAAGAGTGCTTTAATTGAAAGGAGCTGAAAACACACAATGGGATGTAAACCTAAATAACTATCAATATCATATTTCCCAACCTTTCATACCACCTACATTATAAAAATAAGCACAGAAGGACATATGACCGCGTGGCCTAATGGATAAGGCGACTGACTTTGGATCAGAAGATTGAGGGTTCGAGTCCCTTCGTGGTCGGTTTTTGCCAATGGTCACACAACTCAGATTTCCTTTCAGAATGGAAGCAGGCTCTTCCAATACTCTTATAGCCATCATGTTCTCATTCCTAATTATTCATGAAGTGGAGTACATACTGCACAGTCATTTAGATTGCATCTTCAGCCTAAAAACTTGTTCATGTTAGTGGCATTAAGAAGTGCTTCTATGTACACGCACGGAATATGTAATAGGGTTGCAGAATTTTGACTTGACAGAATGGGTTTTTAGCTTAAGGGTGTGTAGATGAAATGCAAGGTGTGTAAGTATGTGTCCATGGAGTGCTTCAAGTATAAAATCTGTATGATTTGTGCAGTTAAAGTGCTAATTTTGCCTACGAGAAAGAAAAGTACTACAGAAGAATTATAAAGGATTGGCACATTGGCTGCCTTTGCTGATGACACAGTTGGCTAATTTGCAAAGCATTGGTATATTAAGTTGCAGAGTGTGGTTGAACTTGGTTAGGAGACTTGGTGCCTGTTTCTGTGTCCTGCTGAAGTCAAGGACGGCTTGATACCACTGTCAAAGCCCAGTTTATTGAGAAAAACATCCAGGAAAGAAGAAGTGTTGAGTCGAAAGTGGTTCTCCTCCAATTTCTCTCCACTTGCTCGAAATGCAGAGAGTCCATTATAGCACAGAACAGAGTGTTAAAGTCGGGGATGGAAGAGGATGAAAATGGGAAGTTTACTTATGGAGAGAACTGAGAAATGTCCTGTGTGCAGACACCAGTGTTTGACGATTGAATGCATTTAAATAATGCCTCTAGACTGCAAGTGTTTCTTTGTGCCTCAGTGGCCTAATGGATGAGGCACTGGCCTCCTAAGTCAGGGATTGTGGGTTCGAGTCCCATCTGAGGTGAAAACCAATATCCACTCTTACTTTTCCAGAAAAATTGATATATTTATTACATGCTTCCGCTCAGAAGCTTATGTGGTATTAGGAACTGGTACCATTTTACTTCTGTACTCTTCAGAGTCATGTTGGTGTTCTGAAACTACAAAGTAGATTTTTAAACACCTATCTTTGTCAGATGCAACTTTGACCCGGCAGAAGATATTCCTTTGGAAAAAATGATTTGAATTGGATTGGTGTAACTGTTGTTTCTAGAGGTGGTGACAGGCTTTCAGCTACTTGAATAGGGCAAGTCAGGATTCATGAAACGTATACAACCTTTGAGCGTGTGTAAATTGGCATATCCAGAAAGGAGCAGTTTTTACTACTGTCAAAACAGTTTCTCTCCACCTCTAGAAATATCCAGAGCTATGTAAAGCATACAACTGAGCTTTATTCTCATGAAGAAAGAGGTTTAAATGCAAAAAAGAAAACAAAAGCTTATCGTACTGGTGACATTTTCATTATATAGATTCCAAAAGAGTGCTTTAATTGAAAGGAGCTGAAAACACACAATGGGATGTAAACCTAAATAACTATCAATATCATATTTCCCATCCTTGCATACCACCTACATTATAAAAATAAGCACAGCAGGACATATGACCGCGTGGCCTAATGGATAAGGCGTCTGACTTCGTATCAGAAGATTGAGGGTTCGAGTCCCTTCGTGGTCGGTTTTTGCCAATGGTCACACAACTCAGATTTCCATTCAGAATGGAAGCAGGCTCTTCCAATACTCCTATAGCCATCATGTTCTTATTCCTAATTATTCATGAAGTGGAGTACATACTGCACAGTCATTTAGATTGCATCTTCAGCCTAAAATCTTGTTCATGTTAGTGGCATTAAGAAGTGCTTCTATGTACACGCACGGAATATGTAATAGGGTTGCAGAATTTTGACTTGACAGAATGGGTTTTTAGCTTAAGGGTGTGTAGATGAAATGCAAGGTGTGTAAGTATGTGTTCATGGAGTGCTTCAAGTGTAAAATCTGTATGATTTGTGCAGTTAAAGTGCTAATTTTGCCTACGAGAAAGAGAAGTACTACAGAAGAATTATAAAGGATTGGCACATTGGCTGCCTTTGCTGATGACACAGTTGGCTAATTTGTGAAGCATTGGTCTATTAAGTTGCAGAGTGTGGTTGAACTTGGTTAGGAGACTTGGTGCCTGTTTCTGTGTCCTGCTGAAGACAAGGACGGCTTGATACCACTGTCAAAGCCCAGTTTATTGAGAAAAGCATCCAGGAAAGAAGAAGTGTTGAGTCGAAAGTGGTTCTCCTCCAATTTCTCTCCACTTGCGCGATATGCAGAGCCTCCATTATAGCACAGAACAGAGTGTTAAAGTTGGGGATGGAAGAGGATGAAAATGGGAAGTTTACTTATGGAGAGAACTGAGAAATGTCCTGTGTGCAGACACCAGTGTTTGACGATTGAATACATTTAAATAATGCCTCTAGACTGCAAGTGTTTATATGTGCCTCAGTGGCCTAATGGATAGGGCACTGGCCTCCTAAGCCAGGGATTTTGGGTTCGAGTCCCATCTGAGGTGAAAACCAATATCCATTCTTACTTTTCCAGAAAAATTGGTATATTTATTACATGCTTCCGCTCAGAAGCTTATGTGGTATTAGGAACTTTGAAATGGTACCATTTTACTTCTGTACTCTTCAGAGTCATGTTGGTGTTCTGAAACTACAAAGTATATTCTTAAACACCTATCTTTGTCAGATGCAACTTTGACCCGGCAGAAGATATTCCTTTGGAAAAAATGATTTGAATTCGATTGGTGTAACTGTTGTTTCTAGAGGTGGTGACAGGCTTTCAGCTACTTGAATAGGGCAAGTCAGGATTCATGAAATGTATACAACCTTTGAGCGTGTGTAAATTGGCATATCCAGAAAGGAGCAGTTTTTACTACTGTCAAAACAGTTTCTCCCCACCTCTAGAAATATCCAGAGCTATGGAAAGCATACAACTGAGCTTTATTCTCATGAAGAAAGAGGTTTAAATGCAAAAAAGAAAACAAAAGCTTATCGTACTGGAGACATTTTCATTATATAGATTCCAAAAGAGTGCTTTAATTGAAAGGAGCTGAAAACACACAATGGGATGTAAACCTAAATAACTATCAATATCATATTTCCCATCATTTCATACCACCTACATTATAAAAATAAGCACAGAAGGACATATGACCGCGTGGCCTAATGGATAAGGCGACTGACTTTGGATCAGAAGATTGAGGGTTCGAGTCCCTTCATGGTCGGTTTTTGCCAATGGTCACACAACTCTGATTTCCTTTCAGAATGGAAGCAGGCTCTTCCAATACTCTTATAGCCATCCTGTTCTCATTCCTAATTATTCATGAAGTGGAGTACATACTGCACAGTCATTTAGATTGCATCTTCAGCCTAAAAACTTGTTCATGTTAGTGGCATTAAGAAGTGCTTCTATGTACACGCACAGAATATGTAATAGGGTTGCAGAATTTTGACTTGACAGAATGGGTTTTTAGCTTAAGGGTGTGTAGATGAAATGCAAGGTGTGTAAGTATGTGTCCATGGAGTGCTTCAAGTATAAAATCTGTATGATTTGTGCAGTTAAAGTGCTAATTTTGCCTACGAGAAAGAAAAGTACTACAGAAGAATTATAAAGGATTGGCACATTGGCTGCCTTTGCTGATGACACAGTTGGCTAATTTGCAAAGCATTGGTATATTAAGTTGCAGAGTGTGGTTGAACTTGGTTAGTAGACTTGGTGCCTGTTTCTTTGCCCTGCTGAAGACAAGGACGGCTTGATACCACTGTCAAAGCCCAGTTTATTGAGAAAAGCATCCAGGAAAGAAGAAGTGTTGAGTCGAAAGTGGTTCTCCTCCAATTTTTCTCCACTTGCTCGAAATGCAGAGCCTCCATTATAGCACAGAACAGAGTGTTAAAGTCGGGCATGGAAGAGGATGAAAATGGGAAGTTTACTTATGGAGAGAACTGAGAAATGTCCTGTGTGCAGACACCAGTGTTTGACTGTTGAATACATTTAAATAATGCCTCTAGACTGCAAGTGGTTATCTGTGCCTCAGTGGCCTAATGGATAAGGCACTGGCCTCCTAAGCCAGGGATTGTGGGTTCGAGTCCCATCTGAGGTGAAAACCAATATCCACTCTTACTTTTCCAGAAAAATTGATATATTTATTACATGCTTCCGCTCAAAAGCTTATGAGGTATTAGGAACTTTGAAATGGTACCATTTTACTTCTGTACTCTTCAGCGTCATGTTGGTGTTCTGAAACTACAAAGTAGATTTTTTAACACCTATCTTTGTCGGATACAACTTTGACCCGTCAGAAGATATTACTTTGGAAAAAATGATTTGAATTGGATTGGTGTAACTGTTGTTTCTAGAGGTGGTGACAGGCTTTCAGCTACTTGAATAGGGTAAGTCAGGATTCATGAAACGTATACAACCTTTGAGCGTGTGTAAATTGGCATATCCAGAAAGGAGCAGTTTGTACTACTGTCAAAACAGTTTCTCTCCACTTCTGGAAATATCCAGAGCTATGTAAAGCATACAACTGAGCTTTAATCTCATGAAGAAAGAGGTTTAAATGCAAAAAAGAAAACAAAAGCTTATCGTACTGGTGACATTCTCATTATATAGATTCCAAAAGAGTGCTTTAATTGAAAGGAGCTGAAAAAACACAATGGGATGTAAACCTAAATAACTATCAATATCATATTTCCCATCCTTGCATACCACCTACATTATAAAAAATAAGCACAGTAGGACATATGACCGCGTGGCCTAATGGATAAGGTGTCTGACTTCGGATCAGAAGATTGAGGGTTCGAGTCCCTTCGTGGTCGGTTTTTGCCAATGGTCACACAACTCAGCTTTCCATTCAGAATGGAAGCAGGCTCTTCCAATACTCTTATAGCCATCATGTTCTCATTCCTAATTATTCATGAAGTGGAGTACATACTGCACAGTCATTTAGATTGCATCTTCAGCCTAAAATCTTGTCCATGTTAGTGGCATTAAGAAGTGCTTCTATGTACACGCACTGAATATGTAATAGGGTTGCAGAATTTTGACTTGACAGAATGGGTTTTTAGCTTAAGGGTGTGTAGATGAAATGCAAGGTGTGTAAGTATGTGTTCATGGAGTGCTTCAAGTGTAAAAATCTGTATGATTTGTGCAGTTAAAGTGCTAATTTTGCCTACGAGAAAGAAAAGTACTACAGAAGAATTATAAAGGTTTTGCACATTGGCTGCCTTTGCTGATGACACAGTTGGCTAATTTGTAAAGCATTGGTCTATTAAGTTGCAGAGTGTGGTTGAACTTGGTTAGCAGACTTGGTGCCTGTTTCTGTGTCCTGCTGAAGACAAGGACGGCTTGATACCACTGTCAAAGCCCAGTTTATTGAGAAAAGCATCCAGGAAAGAAGAAGTGTTGAGTCGAAAGTGGTTCTCCTCCAATTTCTCTCCACTTGCGCGAAATGCGGAGCCTCCATTATAGCACAGAACAGAGTGTTAAAGTCGGGGATGGAAGAGGATGAAAATGGGAAGTTTACTTATGGAGAGAACTGAGAAATGTCCTGTGTGCAGAAACCAGTGTTTGACGATTGAATACATTTAAATAATGCCTCTAGACTGCTAGTGTTCATCTGTGCCTCAGTGGCCTAATGGATAAGGCACTGGCCTCCTAAGCCAGGGATTGTGGGTTCGAGTCCCATCTGAGGTAAAAACCAATATCCAGTATTACCTTTCTTGAAAAATTTATATATTTATTACATGCTGCCGCTCAGAAGCTTATGAGGTATTAGGAACTTTGAAATGGTACCATTTTACTTCTGTACTCTTCAGAGTCATGTTGGTGTTCTGAAACTACAAAGTAGATTTTAAACGCCTATCTTTGTCAGATGCAACTTTGACCCGGCAGAAGATATTCCTTTGGAAAAAATGATTTGAATTGGATTGGTGTAACTGTTGTTTCTAGAGGTGGTGACAGGCTTTCAGCTACTTGAATAGGGCAAGTCAGGATTCATGAAACGTATACAACCTTTGAGCGTGTGTAAATTGGCATATCCAGAAAGGAGCAGTTTTTACTACTGTCAAAACAGTTTCTCTCCACCTCTAGAAATATCCAGAGCTATGTAAAGCGTACAACTGAGCTTTATTCTCATGAAGAAAGAGGTTTAAATGCAAAAAAGAAAACAAAAGCTTATCGTACTGGTGACATTTTCATTATACAGATTCCAAAAGAGTGCTTTAATTGAAAGGAGCTGAAAACACACAATGGGATGTAAACCTAAATAACTATCAATATCATATTTCCCATCCTTGCATACCACCTACATTATAAAAATAAGTACAGCAGAACATATGACCGCGTGGCCTAATGGATAAGGCGTCTGACTTCAGATCAGAAGATTGAAGGTTTGAGTCCCTTCGTGGTTGGTTTTTGCCAATTGTCACACAAGTCAGATTTCCATTCAGAATGGAAGCAGACTCTTCCAATACTATTATAGCCATCATGTTCTCATTCCTAATTATTCATGAAGTGGAGTACATACTGCACAGTCATTTAGATTGCATCTTCAGCCTAAAATCTTGTTCATGTTAGTGGCATTAAGAAGTGCTTCTATGTACACGCACGGAATATGTAATAGGGTTGCAGAATTTTGACTTGACAGAATGGGTTTTTAGCTTAAGGGTGTGTAGATGAAATGCAAGGTGTGTAAGTATGTGTTCATGGAGTGCTTCAAGTGTAAAATCTGTATGATTTGTGCAGTTAAATGCTAATTTTGCCTACGAGAAAGAGAAGTACTACAGAAGAATTATAAAGGATTGGCACATTGGCTGCCTTTGCTGATGACACAGTTGGCTAATTTGTGAAGCATTGGTCTATTAAGTTGCAGAGTGTGGTTGAACTTGGTTAGAAGACTTGGTGCCTGTTTCTGTGTCCTGCTGAAGACAAGGACGGCTTGATACCACTGTCAAAGCCCAGTTTATTGAGAAAAGCATCCAGGAAAGAAGAAGTATTGAGTCGAAAGTGGTTCTCCTCCAATTTCTCTCCACTTGCGCGAAATGCAGAGCCTCCATTATAGCACAGAACAGAGTGTTAAAGTCGGGGATGGAAGAGGATGAAAATGGGAAGTTTACTTATGGAGAGAACTGAGAAATGTCCTGTGTGCAGACACCAGTGTTTGACGATTGAATACATTTAAATAATGCCTCTAGACTGCAAATGTTTATCTGTGCCTCAGTGGCCTAATGGATAAGGCACTGGCCTCCTAAGCCAGGGATTGTGGGTTCGAGTCCCATCTGAGTTGAAAACCAATATCCACTCTTACTTTTCCAGAAAAATTGATATATTTATTACATGCTTCCGCTCAGAAGCTTATGTGGTATTAGGAACTTTGAAATGGTACCATTTTACTTCTGTACTCTTCAGAGTCATGTTGGTGTTCTGAAACTACAAAGTAGATTTTTAAACACCTATCTTTGTCAGATGCAACTTTGACCCGGCAGAAGATATTCCTTTGGAAAAAATGATTTGAATTGGATTGGTGTAACTGTTGTTTCTAGAGGTGGTGACAGGCTTTCAGCTACTTGAATAGGGCAAGTCAGGATTCATGAAACGTATACAACATTTGAGCGTGTGTAAATTGGCATATCCAGAAAGGAGCAGTTTTTACTACTGTCAAAACAGTTTCTCTCCACTTCTAGAAATATCCAGAGCT
>NC_141693.1:1545303488-1545365988 GCF_964263255.1 Lissotriton vulgaris | reverse complement strand
TTCTCCTCCAATTTCTCTCCACTTGCGCGAAATGCAGAGCCTCCATTATAGCACAGAACAGAGTGTTAAAGTCGGGGATGGAAGAGGATGAAAATGGGAAGTTTACTTATGGAGAGAACTGAGAAATGTCCTGTGTGCAGAAACCAGTGTTTGACGATTGAATACATTTAAATAATGCCTCTAGACTGCTAGTGTTCATCTGTGCCTCAGTGGCCTAATGGATAAGGCACTGGCCTCCTAAGCCAGGGATTGTGGGTTCGAGTCCCATCTGAGGTAAAAACCAATATCCAGTATTACCTTTCTTGAAAAATTTATATATTTATTACATGCTGCCGCTCAGAAGCTTATGAGGTATTAGGAACTTTGAAATGGTACCATTTTACTTCTGTACTCTCCGGACTCATGTTGGTGTTCTGAAACTACAAAGTAGATTTTTAAACACCTATCTTTGTCAGATGCAACTTTGACCCGGCAGAAGATATTCCTTTGGAAAAAATAATTTGAATTGGATTGGTGTAACTGTTGTTTCTAGAGGTGGTGACAGGCTTTCAGCTACTTGAATAGGGCAAGGCAGGATTCATGAAACACATACAACCTTTGAGCGTGTGTAAATTGGCATATCCAGAAAGGAGCAGTTTGTACTACTGTCAAAACAGTTTCTCTCCACTTCTGGAAATATCCAGAGCTATGTAAAGCATACAACTGAGCTTTAATCTCATGAAGAAAGAGGTTTAAATGCAAAAAAGAAAACAAAAGCTTATCGTACTGGTGACATTTTCATTATATAGATTCCAAAAGAGTGCTTTAATTGAAAGGAGCTGAAAACACACAATGGGATGTAAACCTAAATAACTATCAATATCATATTTCCCATCCTTGCATACCACCTACATTATAAAAATAAGCACAGCAGGACATATGACCGTGTGGCCTAATGGATAAGGCGTCTGACTTCGGATCAGAAGATTGAGGGTTCGAGTCCCTTTGTGGTCGGTTTTTGCCAATGGTCACACAACTCAGCTTTCCATTCAGAATGGAAGCAGGCTCTTCCAATACTCTTATAGCCATCATGTTCTCATTCCTAATTATTCATGAAGTGGAGTATATACTGCACAGCCATTTAGATTGCATCTTCAGCCTAAAATCTTGTTCATGTTAGTGGCATTAAGAAGTGCTTCTATGTACACGCACTGAATATGTAATAGGGTTGCAGAATTTTGACTTGACAGAATGGGTTTTAGCTTAAGGGTGTGTAGATGAAATGCAAGGTGTGTAAGTATGTGTTCATGGAGTGCTTCAAGTGTAAAATCTATATGATTTGTGCAGTTAAAGTGCTAATTTTGCCTACGAGAAAGAGAAGTACTACAGAAGAATTATAAAGGATTGGCACATTGGCTGCCTTTGCTGATGACACAGTTGGTTAATTTGTGAAGGATTGGTCTATTAAGTTGCAGAGTGTGGTTGAACTTGGTTAGGAGACTTAGTGCCTGTTTCTGTGTCCTGCTGAAGACAAGGACGGCTTGATACCACTGTCAAAGCCCAGTTTATTGAGAAAAGCATGCAGGAAAGAAGAAGTGTTGAGTCAAGAGTGGTTCTCCTCCAATTTCTCTCCACTTGCTCAAAATGCAGAGAGTCCATTATAGCACAGAACAGAGTGTTAAAGTAGGGGATGGAAGAGGATGAAAATGGGAAGTTTACTTATGGAGAGAACTGAGAAATGTCCTGTGTGCAGACACCAGTGTTTGACGATTGAATACATTTAAATAATGCCTCTAGACTGCAAGTGTTTATCTGTGCCTCAGTGGCCTAATGGATAAGGCACTGGCCTCCTACGCCAGGGTTTGTGGGTTCGAGTTCCATCTGAGGTGAAAACCAATATCCACTCTTACTTTTCCAGAAAAATTGATATATATATTACATGCTTCCGCTCAGAAGCTTATGAGGTATTAGGAACTTTGAAATGGTACCATTTTACTTCTGTACTCTCCGGACTCATGTTGGTGTTCTGAAACTACAAAGTAGATTTTTAAACACCTATCTTTGCCAGATGCAACTTTGACCCGGCAGAAGATATTCCTTTGGAAAAAATGATTTGAATTGGATTGGTGTAACTGTTGTTTCTAGAGGTGGTGACAGGCTTTCAGCTACTTGAATAGGGCAAGGCAGGATTCATGAAACGTATACAACCTTTGAGCGTATGTAAATTGGCATATCCAGAAAGGAGCAGTTTGTACTACTGTCAAAACAGTTTCTCTCCACTTCTGGAAATATCCAGAGCTATGTAAAGCATACAACTGAGCTTTAATCTCATGAAGAAAGAGGTTTAAATGCAAAAAAGAAAACAAAAGCTTATCGTACTGGTGACATTTTCATTATATAGATTCCAAAAGAGTGCTTTAATTGAAAGGAGCTGAAAACACACAATGGGATGTAAACCTAAATAACTATCAATATCATATTTCCCATCCTTGCATACCACCTACATTATAAAAATAAGCAAAGCAGGACATATGATCGCGTGGCCTAATGGGTAAGGCGTCTGACTTCAGATCAGAAGATTGAGGGTTCGAGTCCCTTCGTGGTCGGTTTTTGCCAATGGTCACACAACTCAGATTTCCATTCAGAATGGAAGCAGGCTCTTCCAATACTCTTATAGCCATCATGTTCTCATTCCTAATTATTCATAAAGTGGAGTACACTCTGCCCAGTCATTTAGATTGCATCTTCAGCCTAAAATCTTGTTCATGTTAGTGGCATTAAGAAGTGCGTCTATGTACACGCACTGAATATGTAATGGGGTTGCAGAATTTTGACTTGACAGAATGGGTTTTTAGCTTAAGGGTGTGTAGATGAAATGCAAGGTGTGTAAGTATGTGTTCATGGAGTGCTTCAAGTGTAAAATCTGTATGATTTGTGCAGTTAAAGTGCTAATTTTGCCTACGAGAAATAGAAGTACTACAGAAGAATTATAAAGGATTGGCACATTGGCTGCCTTTGCTGATGACACAGTTGGCTAATTTGTAAAGCATTGGTCTATTAAGTTGCAGAGTGTGGTTGAACTTGGTTAGGAGACTTGGTGCCTGTTTCTGTGTCCTGCTGAAGACAAGGACTGCTTTATACCACTGTCAAAGCCCAGTTTATTGAGAAAAGCATCCAGGAAAGAAGAAGTGTTGAGTCGAAAGTGGTTCTCCTCCAATTTCTCTCCACTTGCTCGAAATGCAGAGCCTCCATTATAGCACAGAACAGAGCGTTAAAGTCGGGGATGGAAGAGGATGAAAATGGGAAGTTTACTTATGGAGAGAACTGAGAAATGTCCTGTGTGCAGACACCAGTGTTTGACAATTGAATACATTTAAATAATGCCTCTAGACTGCAAGTGTTTATCTGTGCCTCAGTGGCCTAATGGATAAGGCACTGGCCTCCTAAGCCAGGAATTGTGCGTTTGAGTCCCATCTGAGGTGAAAACCAACATCCACTCTTACTTTTCCAGAAAATTTTATACATTTATTACATGCTTCCGCTCAGAAGCTTATGAGGTATTAGGAACTTTGAAATGGTACCATTTTACTTCTGTACTCTTCAGGGTCATTTTGGTGTTCTGAAACTACAAAGTAGATTTTTAAACACCTATCTTTGTCAGATGCAACTTTGACCCGGCAGAAGATATACCTTTGGAAAAAATGATTTGAATTGGATTGGTGTAACTGTTGTTTCTAGAGGTGGTGACAGGCTTTCAGCTACTTGAATAGGGCAAGTCAGGATTCATGAAACGTATACAACCTTTGAGCGTGTGTAAATTGGCATATCCAGAAAGGAGCAGTTTGTACTACTGTCAAAACAGTTTCTCTCCACTTCTGGAAATATCCAGAGCTATGTAAATCATACAACTGAGCTTTAATCTCATGAAGAAAGAGGTTTAAATGCAAAAAAGAAAACAAAAGCTTATCAAACTGGTGACATTCTCATTATATAGATTCCAAAAGAGTGCTTTAATTGAAAGGAGCTGAAAACACACAATGGGATGTAAACCTAAATAACTATCAATATCATATTTCCCATCCTTGCATACCACCTACATTATAAAAATAAGCACAGCAGGACATATGACCGGGTGGCCTAATGGATAAGGCGTCTGACTTCGGATCAGAAGCTTGAGGGTTCGAGTCCCTTCGTGGTTGGTTTTTGCCAATGGTCACACAACTCAGATTTCCATTCAGAATGGAAGCAGGCTCTTCCAATACTCTTATAGCCATCATGTTCTCATTCCTAATTATTCATGAAGTGGAGTACATACTGCACAGTCATTTAGATTGCATCTTCAGCCTAAAATCTTGTTCATGTTAGTGGCATTAAGAAGTGCTTCTATGTACACGCACTGAATATGTAATAGGGTTGCAGAATTTTGACTTGACGGAATGGGTTTTTAGCTTAAGGGTGTGTAGATGAAATGCAAGGTGTGTAAGTATGTGTTCATGGAGTGCTTCAAGTGTCAAATCTGTATGATTTGTGCAGTTAAAGTGCAAATTTTGCCTACGAGAAAGAGAAGTACTACAGAAGAATTATAAAGGATTGGCACATTGGCTGCCTTTGCTGATGACACAGTTGGCTAATTTGTAAAGCATTGGTCTATTAAGTTGCAGAGTGTGGTTGAACTTGGTTAGGAGACTTGGTGCCTGTTTCTGTGTCCTGCTGAAGACAAGGACGGCTTGATACCACTGTCAAAGCCTAGTTTATTGAGAAAAGTATCCAGGAAAGAAGAAGTGTTGAGTCGAAAGTGGTTCTCCTCCAATTTCTCTCCACTTGCTCGAAATGCAGAGCCTCCATTATAGCACAGAACAGAGTGTTAAAGTCGGGGATGGAAGAGGATGAAAATGGGACGTTTACTTATGGAGAGAACTGAGAAATGTCCTGTGTGCAGACACCAGTGTTTGACGATTGAATACATTTAAATAATGCCTCTAGACTGCAAGTGTTTATCTGTGCCTCAGTGGCCTAATGGATAAGGCACTGGCCTCCTAAGCCCGGGATTGTGGGTTCGAGTACCATCTGAGGTGAAAACCAATATCCAGTATTACTTTTCTTGAAAAATTTATATATTTATTACATGCTTCCGTTCAGAAGCTTATGAGGTATTAGGAACTTTGAAATGGTACCATTTTACTTCTGTACTCTCTGGACTCATGTTGGTGCTCTGAAACTACAAAGTAGATTTTTAAACACCTATCTTTGTCAGCTGCAACTTTGACCCGGCAGAAGATATTCCTTTGGAAAAAATGATTTGAATTGGATTAGTGCAACTGTTGTTTCTAGAGGTGGTGACAGGCTTTCAGCTACTTGAATAGGGCAAGGCAGGATTCATGAAACGTATACAACCTTTGAGCGTGTGTAAATTGGCATATCCAGAAAGGAGCAGTTTGTACTACTGTCAAAACAGTTTCTCTCCACTTCTGGAAATATCCAGAGCTATGTAAAGCATACAACTGAGCTTTAATCTCATAAAGAAAGAGGTTTAAATGCAAAAAAGAAAACAAAAGCTTATCGTACTGGTGACATTCTCATTATATAGATTCCAAAAGAGTGCTTTAATTGAAAGGAGCTGAAAAAACACAATGGGATGTAAACCTAAATAACTATCAATATCATATTTCCCATCCTTGCATACCACCTACATTATAAAAATAAGCACAGCAGGACATATGACTGCGTGGCCTAATGGATAAGGTGTCTGACTTCGGATCAGAAGATTGAGGGTTCGAATCCCTTCGTGGCCGGTTTTTGCCAATGGACACACAACTCAGCTTTCCGTTCAGAATGGAAGCAGGCTCTTCCAATACTCTTATAGCCATCATGTTCTCATTCCTAATTATTCATGAAGTGGAGTACATACTGCACAGTCATTTAGATTGCATCTTCAGCCTAAAATCTTGTCAATGTTAGTGTCATTAAGAAGTTCTTCTATGTACACGCACTGAATATGTAATAGGGTTGCAGAATTTTGACTTGACAGAATGGGTTTTTAGCTTAAGGGTGTGTAGATGAAATGCAAGGTGTGTAAGTATGTGTTCATGGAGTGCTTCAAGTGTAAAAATCTGTATGATTTGTGCAGTTAAAGTGCTAATTTTGCCTACGAGAAAGAAAAGTACTACAGAAGAATTATAAAGGATTGGCACATTGGCTGCCTTTGCTGATGACACAGTTGGCTAATTTGTGAAGCATTAGTCTATTAAGTTGCAGAGTGTGGTTGAACTTGGTTAGGAGACTTGGTGCCTGTTTCTGTGTCCTGCTGAAGACAAAGACGGCTTGATACCACTGTCAAAGCCCAGTTTATTGAGAAAATGATCCAGGAAAGAAGAAGTGTTGAGTCGAAAGTGGTTCTCCTCCAATTTCTCTCCACTTGCTCGAAATGCAGAGCCTCCATTGTAGCACAGAACAGAGTGTTAAAGTCGGGGATTGAAGAGGATGAAAATGGGAAGTTTACTTATGGAGAGAACTGGGAAATGTCCTGTGTGCAGACATCAGTGTTTGACGATTGAATACATTTAAATAATGCCTCTAGACTGCAAGTGTTTATCTGTGCCTCAGTGGCCTAATGGATAAGGCACTGGCCTCCTACGCCAGGGATTGTGGGTTCGAGTTCCATCTGAGGTGAAAACCAATATCCACTCTTACTTTTCCAGAAAAATTGATATATATATTACATGCTTCCGCTCAGAAGCTTATGAGGTATTAGGAACTTTGAAATGGTACCATTTTACTTCTGTACTCTCCAGACTCATGTTGGTGTTCTGAAACTACAAAGTAGATTTTTAAACACCTATCTTTGCCAGATGCAACTTTGACCCGGCAGAAGATATTCCTTTGGAAAAAATGATTTGAATTGGATTGGTGTAACTGTTGTTTCTAGAGGTGGTGACAGGCTTTCAGCTACTTGAATAGGGCAAGGCAGGATTCATGAAACGTATACAACCTTTGAGCGTATGTAAATTGGCATATCCAGAAAGGAGCAGTTTGTACTACTGTCAAAACAGTTTCTCTCCACTTCTGGAAATATCCAGAGCTATGTAAAGCATACAACTGAGCTTTAATCTCATGAAGAAAGAGGTTTAAATGCAAAAAAGAAAACAAAAGCTTATCGTACTGGTGACATTTTCATTATATAGATTCCAAAAGAGTGCTTTAATTGAAAGGAGCTGAAAACACACAATGGGATGTAAACCTAAATAACTATCAATATCATATTTCCCATCCTTGCATACCACCTACATTATAAAAATAAGCAAAGCAGGACATATGACCGCGTGGCCTAATGGATAAGGCGTCTGACTTCGGATCAGAAGATTGAGGGTTCGAGTCCCTTCGTGGTCGGTTTTTGCCAATGGTCACACAACTCAGATTTCCATTCAGAATGGAAGCAGGCTCTTCCAATACTCTTATAGCCATCATGTTCTCATTCCTAATTATTCATAAAGTGGAGTACACACTGACCAGTCATTTAGATTGCATCTTCAGCCTAAAATCTTGTTCATGTTAGTGGCATTAAGAAGTGCTTCTATGTACACGCACTGAATATGTAATGGGGTTGCAGAATTTTGACTTGACAGAATGGGTTTTTAGCTTAAGGGTGTGTAGATGAAATGCAAGGTGTGTAAGTATGTGTTCATGGAGTGCTTCAAGTGTAAAATCTGTATGATTTGTGCAGTTAAAGTGCTAATTTTGCCTACGAGAAAGAGAAGTACTACAGAAGAATTATAAAGGATTGGCACATTGGCTGCCTTTGCTGATGACACAGTTGGCTAATTTGTAAAGCATTGGTCTATTAAGTTGCAGAGTGTGGTTGAACTTGGTTAGGAGACTTGGTGCCTGTTTCTGTGTCCTGCTGAAGACAAGGACTGCTTGATACCACTGTCAAAGCCCAGTTTATTGAGAAAAGCATCCAGGAAAGAAGAAGTGTTGAGTCGAAAGTGGTTCTCCTCCAATTTCTCTCCACTTGCTCGAAATGCAGAGCCTCCATTATAGCACAGAACAGAGTGTTAAAGTCGGGGATGGAAGAGGATGAAAATGGGAAGTTTACTTATGGAGAGAACTGAGAAATGTCCTGTGTGCAGACACCAGTGTTTGACAATTGAATACATTTAAATAATGCCTCTAGACTGCAAGTGTTTATCTGTGCCTCAGTGGCCTAATGGATAAGGCACTGGCCTCCTAAGCCAGGAATTGTGCGTTTGAGTCCCATCTGAGGTGAAAACCAACATCCACTCTTACTTTTCCAGAAAATTTTATACATTTATTACATGCTTCCGCTCAGAAGCTTATGAGGTATTAGGAACTTTGAAATGGTACCATTTTACTTCTGTACTCTTCAGGGTCATTTTGGTGTTCTGAAACTACAAAGTAGATTTTTAAACACCTATCTTTGTCAGATGCAACTTTGACCCGGCAGAAGATATACCTTTGGAAAAAATGATTTGAATTGGATTGGTGTAACTGTTGTTTCTAGAGGTGGTGACAGGCTTTCAGCTACTTGAATAGGGCAAGTCAGGATTCATGAAACGTATACAACCTTTGAGCGTGTGTAAATTGGCATATCCAGAAAGGAGCAGTTTGTACTACTGTCAAAACAGTTTCTCTCCACTTCTGGAAATATCCAGAGCTATGTAAATCATACAACTGAGCTTTAATCTCATGAAGAAAGAGGTTTAAATGCAAAAAAGAAAACAAAAGCTTATCAAACTGGTGACATTCTCATTATATAGATTCCAAAAGAGTGCTTTAATTGAAAGGAGCTGAAAACACACAATGGGATGTAAACCTAAATAACTATCAATATCATATTTCCCATCCTTGCATACCACCTACATTATAAAAATAAGCACAGCAGGACATATGACCGGGTGGCCTAATGGATAAGGCGTCTGACTTCGGATCAGAAGCTTGAGGGTTCGAGTCCCTTCGTGGTTGGTTTTTGCCAATGGTCACACAACTCAGATTTCCATTCAGAATGGAAGCAGGCTCTTCCAATACTCTTATAGCCATCATGTTCTCATTCCTAATTATTCATGAAGTGGAGTACATACTGCACAGTCATTTAGATTGCATCTTCAGCCTAAAATCTTGTTCATGTTAGTGGCATTAAGAAGTGCTTCTATGTACACGCACTGAATATGTAATAGGGTTGCAGAATTTTGACTTGACGGAATGGGTTTTTAGCTTAAGGGTGTGTAGATGAAATGCAAGGTGTGTAAGTATGTGTTCATGGAGTGCTTCAAGTGTCAAATCTGTATGATTTGTGCAGTTAAAGTGCAAATTTTGCCTACGAGAAAGAGAAGTACTACAGAAGAATTATAAAGGATTGGCACATTGGCTGCCTTTGCTGATGACACAGTTGGCTAATTTGTAAAGCATTGGTCTATTAAGTTGCAGAGTGTGGTTGAACTTGGTTAGGAGACTTGGTGCCTGTTTCTGTGTCCTGCTGAAGACAAGGACGGCTTGATACCACTGTCAAAGCCTAGTTTATTGAGAAAAGTATCCAGGAAAGAAGAAGTGTTGAGTCGAAAGTGGTTCTCCTCCAATTTCTCTCCACTTGCTCGAAATGCAGAGCCTCCATTATAGCACAGAACAGAGTGTTAAAGTCGGGGATGGAAGAGGATGAAAATGGGACGTTTACTTATGGAGAGAACTGAGAAATGTCCTGTGTGCAGACACCAGTGTTTGACGATTGAATACATTTAAATAATGCCTCTAGACTGCAAGTGTTTATCTGTGCCTCAGTGGCCTGATGGATAAGGCACTGGCCTCCTAAGCCCGGGATTGTGGGTTCGAGTACCATCTGAGGTGAAAACCAATATCCAGTATTACTTTTCTTGAAAAATTTATATATTTATTACATGCTTCCGTTCAGAAGCTTATGAGGTATTAGGAACTTTGAAATGGTACCATTTTACTTCTGTACTCTCTGGACTCATGTTGGTGCTCTGAAACTACAAAGTAGATTTTTAAACACCTATCTTTGTCAGCTGCAACTTTGACCCGGCAGAAGATATTCCTTTGGAAAAAATGATTTGAATTGGATTAGTGCAACTGTTGTTTCTAGAGGTGGTGACAGGCTTTCAGCTACTTGAATAGGGCAAGGCAGGATTCATGAAACGTATACAACCTTTGAGCGTGTGTAAATTGGCATATCCAGAAAGGAGCAGTTTGTACTACTGTCAAAACAGTTTCTCTCCACTTCTGGAAATATCCAGAGCTATGTAAAGCATACAACTGAGCTTTAATCTCATAAAGAAAGAGGTTTAAATGCAAAAAAGAAAACAAAAGCTTATCGTACTGGTGACATTCTCATTATATAGATTCCAAAAGAGTGCTTTAATTGAAAGGAGCTGAAAAAACACAATGGGATGTAAACCTAAATAACTATCAATATCATATTTCCCATCCTTGCATACCACCTACATTATAAAAATAAGCACAGCAGGACATATGACTGCGTGGCCTAATGGATAAGGTGTCTGACTTCGGATCAGAAGATTGAGGGTTCGAATCCCTTCGTGGCCGGTTTTTGCCAATGGACACACAACTCAGCTTTCCGTTCAGAATGGAAGCAGGCTCTTCCAATACTCTTATAGCCATCATGTTCTCATTCCTAATTATTCATGAAGTGGAGTACATACTGCACAGTCATTTAGATTGCATCTTCAGCCTAAAATCTTGTCAATGTTAGTGGCATTAAGAAGTTCTTCTATGTACACGCACTGAATATGTAATAGGGTTGCAGAATTTTGACTTGACAGAATGGGTTTTTAGCTTAAGGGTGTGTAGATGAAATGCAAGGTGTGTAAGTATGTGTTCATGGAGTGCTTCAAGTGTAAAAATCTGTATGATTTGTGCAGTTAAAGTGCTAATTTTGCCTACGAGAAAGAAAAGTACTACAGAAGAATTATAAAGGATTGGCACATTGGCTGCCTTTGCTGATGACACAGTTGGCTAATTTGTGAAGCATTAGTCTATTAAGTTGCAGAGTGTGGTTGAACTTGGTTAGGAGACTTGGTGCCTGTTTCTGTGTCCTGCTGAAGACAAAGACGGCTTGATACCACTGTCAAAGCCCAGTTTATTGAGAAAATGATCCAGGAAAGAAGAAGTGTTGAGTCGAAAGTGGTTCTCCTCCAATTTCTCTCCACTTGCTCGAAATGCAGAGCCTCCATTGTAGCACAGAACAGAGTGTTAAAGTCGGGGATTGAAGAGGATGAAAATGGGAAGTTTACTTATGGAGAGAACTGGGAAATGTCCTGTGTGCAGACATCAGTGTTTGACGATTGAATACATTTAAATAATGCCTCTAGACTGCAAGTGTTTATCTGTGCCTCAGTGGCCTAATGGATAAGGCACTGGCCTCCTACGCCAGGGATTGTGGGTTCGAGTTCCATCTGAGGTGAAAACCAATATCCACTCTTACTTTTCCAGAAAAATTGATATATATATTACATGCTTCCGCTCAGAAGCTTATGAGGTATTAGGAACTTTGAAATGGTACCATTTTACTTCTGTACTCTCCAGACTCATGTTGGTGTTCTGAAACTACAAAGTAGATTTTTAAACACCTATCTTTGCCAGATGCAACTTTGACCCGGCAGAAGATATTCCTTTGGAAAAAATGATTTGAATTGGATTGGTGTAACTGTTGTTTCTAGAGGTGGTGACAGGCTTTCAGCTACTTGAATAGGGCAAGGCAGGATTCATGAAACGTATACAACCTTTGAGCGTATGTAAATTGGCATATCCAGAAAGGAGCAGTTTGTACTACTGTCAAAACAGTTTCTCTCCACTTCTGGAAATATCCAGAGCTATGTAAAGCATACAACTGAGCTTTAATCTCATGAAGAAAGAGGTTTAAATGCAAAAAAGAAAACAAAAGCTTATCGTACTGGTGACATTTTCATTATATAGATTCCAAAAGAGTGCTTTAATTGAAAGGAGCTGAAAACACACAATGGGATGTAAACCTAAATAACTATCAATATCATATTTCCCATCCTTGCATACCACCTACATTATAAAAATAAGCAAAGCAGGACATATGACCGCGTGGCCTAATGGATAAGGCGTCTGACTTCGGATCAGAAGATTGAGGGTTCGAGTCCCTTCGTGGTCGGTTTTTGCCAATGGTCACACAACTCAGATTTCCATTCAGAATGGAAGCAGGCTCTTCCAATACTCTTATAGCCATCATGTTCTCATTCCTAATTATTCATAAAGTGGAGTACACACTGACCAGTCATTTAGATTGCATCTTCAGCCTAAAATCTTGTTCATGTTAGTGGCATTAAGAAGTGCTTCTATGTACACGCACTGAATATGTAATGGGGTTGCAGAATTTTGACTTGACAGAATGGGTTTTTAGCTTAAGGGTGTGTAGATGAAATGCAAGGTGTGTAAGTATGTGTTCATGGAGTGCTTCAAGTGTAAAATCTGTATGATTTGTGCAGTTAAAGTGCTAATTTTGCCTACGAGAAAGAGAAGTACTACAGAAGAATTATAAAGGATTGGCACATTGGCTGCCTTTGCTGATGACACAGTTGGCTAATTTGTAAAGCATTGGTCTATTAAGTTGCAGAGTGTGGTTGAACTTGGTTAGGAGACTTGGTGCCTGTTTCTGTGTCCTGCTGAAGACAAGGACTGCTTGATACCACTGTCAAAGCCCAGTTTATTGAGAAAAGCATCCAGGAAAGAAGAAGTGTTGAGTCGAAAGTGGTTCTCCTCCAATTTCTCTCCACTTGCTCGAAATGCAGAGCCTCCATTATAGCACAGAACAGAGTGTTAAAGTCGGGGATGGAAGAGGATGAAAATGGGAAGTTTACTTATGGAGAGAACTGAGAAATGTCCTGTGTGCAGACACCAGTGTTTGACAATTGAATACATTTAAATAATGCCTCTAGACTGCAAGTGTTTATCTGTGCCTCAGTGGCCTAATGGATAAGGCACTGGCCTCCTAAGCCAGGAATTGTGCGTTTGAGTCCCATCTGAGGTGAAAACCAACATCCACTCTTACTTTTCCAGAAAATTTTATACATTTATTACATGCTTCCGCTCAGAAGCTTATGAGGTATTAGGAACTTTGAAATGGTACCATTTTACTTCTGTACTCTTCAGGGTCATTTTGGTGTTCTGAAACTACAAAGTAGATTTTTAAACACCTATCTTTGTCAGATGCAACTTTGACCCGGCAGAAGATATACCTTTGGAAAAAATGATTTGAATTGGATTGGTGTAACTGTTGTTTCTAGAGGTGGTGACAGGCTTTCAGCTACTTGAATAGGGCAAGTCAGGATTCATGAAACGTATACAACCTTTGAGCGTGTGTAAATTGGCATATCCAGAAAGGAGCAGTTTGTACTACTGTCAAAACAGTTTCTCTCCACTTCTGGAAATATCCAGAGCTATGTAAATCATACAACTGAGCTTTAATCTCATGAAGAAAGAGGTTTAAATGCAAAAAAGAAAACAAAAGCTTATCAAACTGGTGACATTCTCATTATATAGATTCCAAAAGAGTGCTTTAATTGAAAGGAGCTGAAAACACACAATGGGATGTAAACCTAAATAACTATCAATATCATATTTCCCATCCTTGCATACCACCTACATTATAAAAATAAGCACAGCAGGACATATGACCGGGTGGCCTAATGGATAAGGCGTCTGACTTCGGATCAGAAGCTTGAGGGTTCGAGTCCCTTCGTGGTTGGTTTTTGCCAATGGTCACACAACTCAGATTTCCATTCAGAATGGAAGCAGGCTCTTCCAATACTCTTATAGCCATCATGTTCTCATTCCTAATTATTCATGAAGTGGAGTACATACTGCACAGTCATTTAGATTGCATCTTCAGCCTAAAATCTTGTTCATGTTAGTGGCATTAAGAAGTGCTTCTATGTACACGCACTGAATATGTAATAGGGTTGCAGAATTTTGACTTGACGGAATGGGTTTTTAGCTTAAGGGTGTGTAGATGAAATGCAAGGTGTGTAAGTATGTGTTCATGGAGTGCTTCAAGTGTCAAATCTGTATGATTTGTGCAGTTAAAGTGCAAATTTTGCCTACGAGAAAGAGAAGTACTACAGAAGAATTATAAAGGATTGGCACATTGGCTGCCTTTGCTGATGACACAGTTGGCTAATTTGTAAAGCATTGGTCTATTAAGTTGCAGAGTGTGGTTGAACTTGGTTAGGAGACTTGGTGCCTGTTTCTGTGTCCTGCTGAAGACAAGGACGGCTTGATACCACTGTCAAAGCCTAGTTTATTGAGAAAAGTATCCAGGAAAGAAGAAGTGTTGAGTCGAAAGTGGTTCTCCTCCAATTTCTCTCCACTTGCTCGAAATGCAGAGCCTCCATTATAGCACAGAACAGAGTGTTAAAGTCGGGGATGGAAGAGGATGAAAATGGGACGTTTACTTATGGAGAGAACTGAGAAATGTCCTGTGTGCAGACACCAGTGTTTGACGATTGAATACATTTAAATAATGCCTCTAGACTGCAAGTGTTTATCTGTGCCTCAGTGGCCTGATGGATAAGGCACTGGCCTCCTAAGCCCGGGATTGTGGGTTCGAGTACCATCTGAGGTGAAAACCAATATCCAGTATTACTTTTCTTGAAAAATTTATATATTTATTACATGCTTCCGTTCAGAAGCTTATGAGGTATTAGGAACTTTGAAATGGTACCATTTTACTTCTGTACTCTCTGGACTCATGTTGGTGCTCTGAAACTACAAAGTAGATTTTTAAACACCTATCTTTGTCAGCTGCAACTTTGACCCGGCAGAAGATATTCCTTTGGAAAAAATGATTTGAATTGGATTAGTGCAACTGTTGTTTCTAGAGGTGGTGACAGGCTTTCAGCTACTTGAATAGGGCAAGGCAGGATTCATGAAACGTATACAACCTTTGAGCGTGTGTAAATTGGCATATCCAGAAAGGAGCAGTTTGTACTACTGTCAAAACAGTTTCTCTCCACTTCTGGAAATATCCAGAGCTATGTAAAGCATACAACTGAGCTTTAATCTCATAAAGAAAGAGGTTTAAATGCAAAAAAGAAAACAAAAGCTTATCGTACTGGTGACATTCTCATTATATAGATTCCAAAAGAGTGCTTTAATTGAAAGGAGCTGAAAAAACACAATGGGATGTAAACCTAAATAACTATCAATATCATATTTCCCATCCTTGCATACCACCTACATTATAAAAATAAGCACAGCAGGACATATGACTGCGTGGCCTAATGGATAAGGTGTCTGACTTCGGATCAGAAGATTGAGGGTTCGAATCCCTTCGTGGCCGGTTTTTGCCAATGGACACACAACTCAGCTTTCCGTTCAGAATGGAAGCAGGCTCTTCCAATACTCTTATAGCCATCATGTTCTCATTCCTAATTATTCATGAAGTGGAGTACATACTGCACAGTCATTTAGATTGCATCTTCAGCCTAAAATCTTGTCAATGTTAGTGGCATTAAGAAGTTCTTCTATGTACACGCACTGAATATGTAATAGGGTTGCAGAATTTTGACTTGACAGAATGGGTTTTTAGCTTAAGGGTGTGTAGATGAAATGCAAGGTGTGTAAGTATGTGTTCATGGAGTGCTTCAAGTGTAAAAATCTGTATGATTTGTGCAGTTAAAGTGCTAATTTTGCCTACGAGAAAGAAAAGTACTACAGAAGAATTATAAAGGATTGGCACATTGGCTGCCTTTGCTGATGACACAGTTGGCTAATTTGTGAAGCATTAGTCTATTAAGTTGCAGAGTGTGGTTGAACTTGGTTAGGAGACTTGGTGCCTGTTTCTGTGTCCTGCTGAAGACAAAGACGGCTTGATACCACTGTCAAAGCCCAGTTTATTGAGAAAATGATCCAGGAAAGAAGAAGTGTTGAGTCGAAAGTGGTTCTCCTCCAATTTCTCTCCACTTGCTCGAAATGCAGAGCCTCCATTGTAGCACAGAACAGAGTGTTAAAGTCGGGGATTGAAGAGGATGAAAATGGGAAGTTTACTTATGGAGAGAACTGGGAAATGTCCTGTGTGCAGACATCAGTGTTTGACGATTGAATACATTTAAATAATGCCTCTAGACTGCAAGTGTTTATCTGTGCCTCAGTGGCCTAATGGATAAGGCACTGGCCTCCTACGCCAGGGATTGTGGGTTCGAGTTCCATCTGAGGTGAAAACCAATATCCACTCTTACTTTTCCAGAAAAATTGATATATATATTACATGCTTCCGCTCAGAAGCTTATGAGGTATTAGGAACTTTGAAATGGTACCATTTTACTTCTGTACTCTCCAGACTCATGTTGGTGTTCTGAAACTACAAAGTAGATTTTTAAACACCTATCTTTGCCAGATGCAACTTTGACCCGGCAGAAGATATTCCTTTGGAAAAAATGATTTGAATTGGATTGGTGTAACTGTTGTTTCTAGAGGTGGTGACAGGCTTTCAGCTACTTGAATAGGGCAAGGCAGGATTCATGAAACGTATACAACCTTTGAGCGTATGTAAATTGGCATATCCAGAAAGGAGCAGTTTGTACTACTGTCAAAACAGTTTCTCTCCACTTCTGGAAATATCCAGAGCTATGTAAAGCATACAACTGAGCTTTAATCTCATGAAGAAAGAGGTTTAAATGCAAAAAAGAAAACAAAAGCTTATCGTACTGGTGACATTTTCATTATATAGATTCCAAAAGAGTGCTTTAATTGAAAGGAGCTGAAAACACACAATGGGATGTAAACCTAAATAACTATCAATATCATATTTCCCATCCTTGCATACCACCTACATTATAAAAATAAGCAAAGCAGGACATATGACCGCGTGGCCTAATGGATAAGGCGTCTGACTTCGGATCAGAAGATTGAGGGTTCGAGTCCCTTCGTGGTCGGTTTTTGCCAATGGTCACACAACTCAGATTTCCATTCAGAATGGAAGCAGGCTCTTCCAATACTCTTATAGCCATCATGTTCTCATTCCTAATTATTCATAAAGTGGAGTACACACTGACCAGTCATTTAGATTGCATCTTCAGCCTAAAATCTTGTTCATGTTAGTGGCATTAAGAAGTGCTTCTATGTACACGCACTGAATATGTAATGGGGTTGCAGAATTTTGACTTGACAGAATGGGTTTTTAGCTTAAGGGTGTGTAGATGAAATGCAAGGTGTGTAAGTATGTGTTCATGGAGTGCTTCAAGTGTAAAATCTGTATGATTTGTGCAGTTAAAGTGCTAATTTTGCCTACGAGAAAGAGAAGTACTACAGAAGAATTATAAAGGATTGGCACATTGGCTGCCTTTGCTGATGACACAGTTGGCTAATTTGTAAAGCATTGGTCTATTAAGTTGCAGAGTGTGGTTGAACTTGGTTAGGAGACTTGGTGCCTGTTTCTGTGTCCTGCTGAAGACAAGGACTGCTTGATACCACTGTCAAAGCCCAGTTTATTGAGAAAAGCATCCAGGAAAGAAGAAGTGTTGAGTCGAAAGTGGTTCTCCTCCAATTTCTCTCCACTTGCTCGAAATGCAGAGCCTCCATTATAGCACAGAACAGAGTGTTAAAGTCGGGGATGGAAGAGGATGAAAATGGGAAGTTTACTTATGGAGAGAACTGAGAAATGTCCTGTGTGCAGACACCAGTGTTTGACAATTGAATACATTTAAATAATGCCTCTATATTGCAAGTGTTTATCTGTGCCTCAGTGGCCTAATGGATAAGGCACTGGCCTCCTAAGCCAGGGATTGTGCGTTTGAGTCCCATCTGAGGTGAAAACCAATATCCACTCTTACTTTTCCAGAAAATTTTATACATTTATTACATCCTTCCGCTCAGAAGCTTATGAGGTATTAGGAACTTTGAAATGGTACCATTTTACTTCTGTACTCTTCAGGGTCATGTTGGTGTTCTGAAACTACAAAGTAGATTTTTAAACACCTATCTTTGTCAGATGCAACTTTGACCCGGCAGAAGATATACCTTTGGAAAAAATGATTTGAATTGGATTGGTGTAACTGTTGTTTCTAGAGGTGGTGACAGGCTTTCAGCTACTTGAATAGGGCAAGTCAGGATTCATGAAACGTATACAACCTTTGAGCGTGTGTAAATTGGCATATCCAGAAAGGAGCAGTTTGTACTACTGTCAAAACAGTTTCTCTCCACTTCTGGAAATATCCAGAGCTATGTAAATCATACAACTGAGCTTTAATCTCATGAAGAAAGAGGTTTAAATGCAAAAAAGGAAACAAAAGCTTATCAAACTGGTGACATTCTCATTATATAGATTCCAAAAGAGTGCTTTAATTGAAAGGAGCTGAAAACACACAATGGGATGTAAACCTAAATAACTATCAATATCATATTTCCCATCCTTGCATACCACCTACATTATAAAAATAAGCACAGCAGGACATATGACCGGGTGGCCTAATGGATAAGGCGTCTGACTTCGGATCAGAAGCTTGAGGGTTCGAGTCCCTTCGTGGTTGGTTTTTGCCAATGGTCACACAACTCAGATTTCCATTCAGAATGGAAGCAGGCTCTTCCAATACTCTTATAGCCATCATGTTCTCATTCCTAATTATTCATGAAGTGGAGTACATACTGCACAGTCATTTAGATTGCATCTTCAGCCTAAAATCTTGTTCATGTTAGTGGCATTAAGAAGTGCTTCTATGTACACGCACTGAATATGTAATAGGGTTGCAGAATTTTGACTTGACGGAATGGGTTTTTAGCTTAAGGGTGTGTAGATGAAATGCAAGGTGTGTAAGTATGTGTTCATGGAGTGCTTCAAGTGTAAAATCTGTATGATTTGTGCAGTTAAAGTGCAAATTTTGCCTACGAGAAAGAGAAGTACTACAGAAGAATTATAAAGGATTGGCACATTGGCTGCCTTTGCTGATGACACAGTTGGCTAATTTGTAAAGCATTGGTCTATTAAGTTGCAGAGTGTGGTTGAACTTGGTTAGGAGACTTGGTGCCTGTTTCTGTGTCCTGCTGAAGACAAGGACGGCTTGATGCCACTGTCAAAGCCTAGTTTATTGAGAAAAGTATCCAGGAAAGAAGAAGTGTTGAGTCGAAAGTGGTTCTCCTCCAATTTCTCTCCACTTGCTCGAAATGCAGAGCCTCCATTATAGCACAGAACAGAGTGTTAAAGTCGGGGATGGAAGAGGATGAAAATGGGACGTTTACTTATGGAGAGAACTGAGAAATGTCCTGTGTGCAGACACCAGTGTTTGACGATTGAATACATTTAAATAATGCCTCTAGACTGCAAGTGTTTATCTGTGCCTCAGTGGCCTAATGGATAAGGCACTGGCCTCCTAAGCCCGGGATTGTGGGTTCGAGTACCATCTGAGGTGAAAACCAATATCCAGTATTACTTTTCTTGAAAAATGTATATATTTATTACATGCTTCCGTTCAGAAGCTTATGAGGTATTAGGAACTTTGAAATGGTACCATTTTACTTCTGTACTCTCTGGACTCATGTTGGTGCTCTGAAACTACAAAGTAGATTTTTAAACACCTATCTTTGTCAGATGCAACTTTGACCCAGCAGAAGATATTCCTTTGGAAAAAATGATTTGAATTGGATTGGTGTAACTGTTGTTTCTAGAGGTGGTGACAGGCTTTCAGCTACTTGAATAGGGCAAGTCAGGATTCATGAAACACATACAACCTTTGAGCGTGTGTAAATTGGCATATCCAGAAAGGAGCAGTTTGTACTACTGTCAAAACAGTTTCTCTCCACTTCTGGAAATATCCAGAGCTATGTAAAGCATACAACTGAGCTTTAATCTCATAAAGAAAGAGGTTTAAATGCAAAAAAGAAAACAAAAGCTTATCGTACTGGTGACATTTTCATTATATAGATTCCAAAAGAGTGCTTTAATTGAAAGGAGCTGAAAACACACAATGGGATGTAAACCTAAATAACTATCAATATCATATTTCCCATCCTTGCATACCACCTACATTATAAAAATAAGCACAGCAGGACATATGACCGCGTGGCCTAATGGATAAGATAAGGCGTCTGACTTCGGATCAGAAGATTGAGGGTTCGAGTCCCTTCGTGGTCGGATTTTGCCAATGGTCACACATCTCAGATTTCCATTCAGAATGGAAGCAGGCTCTTCCAATACTCTTATAGCCATCATGTTCTCATTCCTAATTATTCATGAAGTGGAGTACATACTGCACAGTCATTTAGATTGCATCTTCAGCCTAAAATCTTGTTCATGTTAGTGGCATTAAGAAGTGCTTCTATGTACACGCATGGAATATGTAATAGGGTTGCAGAATTTTGACTTGACAGAATGGGTTTTTAGCTTAAGGGTGTGTAGATGAAATGCAAGGTGTGTAAGTATGTGTTCATGGAGTGCTTCAAGTGTAAAATCTGTATGATTTGTGCAGTTAACCCCTTCGATGCTGATGACGGAGCGGTTCCGTCATCAGCATCGGTTGGGCTGTGCTGATGACGGAACCGCTCCGTCATCAGTACAGCCCTGGGGGAGAGCGCTGGCGCTCCCCCCCTTGTGCAGCGATCTTGGTTTTTTTTGCTGGGGTGGCATCGGAAGACTTTCCGCTGCCACCCCCTGGCCCCCCCACGCTTCCTGGTGAAGTCAGCGCGCACAGCGCGCGCCGACGTCATCAGGAAGCGCTGGACGCGCTGGAAGCCATTTGTTTCCAGCGCGTCCAGGAACAAGGTCGGTGTTTGGTGCTCCGGTGGGGCGGGGGGGCCATTTCTCGGTGCCTTGAGGCATCAGGGGGGAGGAAACACTGTTTCCTCTCCCCTGATGTCCCAATGCTGGGCATTACTGGTTCAGGATCACGCACAGCGTCGCGATCCTGCACCAGTAATGCCCCCACTAGACACCAGGGATGTTTTTTGTTGGAAAGGAAGCGACCCCTTGGGCAAGGGTCGCTTCCAGGGGGAATTATGTTGTAATTCAGACTTTTCTGCCCCCCCTGGGTCGACATCGCTCGTTTTAGCGAGCGATCTCGACCCAGGGGGGGCAGAAAAGCCCACTAGACACCAGGGATTGTTTACGTTTGAAAAGGAAGCGACCCCTTGGGCAAGGGTCGCTTCCAGGGGCAAATATTTTGAAATTCAGACTTTTCTGCCCCCCCTGGGTCGACATCGCTCGTTTTAGCGAGCGATCTCGACCCAGGGGGGGCAGAAAAGCCCACTAGACACCAGGGATTTATGTATAATTGTAAAGGAAGCGACCCCTTGGGGAAGGGTCGCTTCCAGGGGCAATATTTTTATAATTCAGACTTTTCTGCCCCCCCTGGGTCGACATCGCTCGTTTTAGCGAGCGATCTCGACCCCGGGGGGGGCAGAAAAGCCCACTAGACACCAGGGATTGTTTATGTTTGAAAAGGAAGCGACCCCTTGGGCAAGGGTCGCTTCCAGGGGCAATTATTTTGTCATTCAGACTTTTCTGCCCCCCCTGGGTCGACATCGCTCGTTTTAGCGAGCGATCTCGACCCAGGGGGGGGCAGAAAAGCCCACTAGACACCAGGGATTTATGTATAGTTGTAAAGGAAGCGACCCCTTGGGGAAGGGTCGCTTCCTAGGGCCATCATTTTTCAATGCAGACTTTTCTGCCCCCCCTGGGTGCAGATCGCCCATGTTAGTGCGTTATCTGGACCCAGGGGGGGCAGAAAAGCCCACTAGACACCAGGGATTTATTTCTAATTGTAAAGGAAGCGACCCCCTTGGGGAAGGGTCGCTTCCTAGTGGCCCATAATTTTTTGTAGACTTGTCTGCCCCCCCCTGGGGGCAGATAACCCATTTTTTGGGCCACATCTGGACCCAGGGGGGGGTAGAAAAGCCCACTAGACACCAGGGATTTTAGTATATTTATAACGGAAGCGACCCCTTGGGCAAGGGTCGCTTCCAGGGGGCATTATAAATATTGTAGACTATTCTGCCCCCCCCCTGGGGGCGGAGTGGCTGTTTTTTTTTACAGTTTCTGGTCCCAGGGGGGGGGGGGTAGAAAAGCCCACTGTACTCCAGGTTTTTGTTTTTTATAGGGAGCGACCCCTTGGCCAAGGGTTGCTTCCTTTGGCCCATTTGTTTTCAGTATGTTCTGCCGTGTCTTTATTTGGCCTCTCTGCCCTCCGTAGGGTTGCTTCCAGGGGGCCCACGTTTATAATGATTTATAATCTTCCCCCCTTGGGGACAGACACCCCATTTGTGACATACCCTGTGACATAGCCTGTTGTAATGTGTGTTGTTTTTTTTTCTCTTTAGAGTGTTGCAGTGTGCGGTTCTGTTACTGGTTGTTCTGCTGTTTCTGTAGTTGTATGTGTTTGGTAAGAGACCTCTTTTTTGTTCAATTGTACTGTGATTGTATTTTTTTGAAAAGTGTGTAGTAAAATACGAGTATGTTTGGTTTCTGTTTGTTGTGATTGTAAAACATGTTTTGCATTTGTTTTTGATGTGTCCTTCTGTAGATGTAAGTGTGTTTTCTTCTTCTTTCTAGTGGGATATCGTTGCCCCTTTGCTGTGTCTTTGCAGAGTAGGTGCTGGTGAGTGTAGTTGTGTCTTGTAAGTGAATTGTATATATTTTCTAAATTAGTTTTTTTTTGGAAAAGGCTTACATTTTTCATCTTACTTTGCGCAGTGTTGGGGTTGTTGTTGTTTGTGCAGACTCCTTTATTTGTAAGGATAATGGCTAGCCGCCGGATTACTGCTCAGCAAGTTGTTGGATTGCTTTTTGATTCTTCCTCTGACCATGGTCCAGAGTCTGACTCTGATTCTGAACCAGAGGTGGGAGGTGAAGATTCAGGTAGTGAGTTTTCTCTACACATGGCTTCATCTGATGATGAAGACACTCTGAGTGCTGATGAAGCTACTTTTGGTGTGGATGATGTGCCTGTGGTTGCGGAGGACATTGCTGCGCCTGTGGTTGCAGAGGACATTGTTGTGTCTGTGGTTGCGGAGGACATTCCTGTGCCAATAGTGCGGCAAGAGACATCTGGGCTGCAGCCTGGGGTTGCTAGTATTCCTGTTGGTGCAGTAAGACGAGAGGCAGCTGGGCGGCAGCCTGCGGCTGCAAGACTTGATGTTGAAAGTTCTGACCTCTGGGTTGCACCAGGCATGGTGCAGCCGGCATTGCCTGAATTTACTGGTGTTCCAGGGTGTAGGGTGAACACAGAAAACTTTTTGCCTATTGATTTTTTCAAGTTGTTTATGGATGATGTGTTTGTGGCAGAGATTGTAGAGCAGACTAATTTGTATGCTGAAAATTTTTTGAGGGTGAACAGTGCCAGCCTTAAGCCCCACGCTAGAGCTACCCGGTGGACTCCCACAAATTTGGAGGAGATGAAAAAGTTTTTGGGTTTAACTTTTTTGATGGGCTTGCTTAGGAAACCATCAATGGCTTCATATTGGTCTACTAGTCCCTTGATGGCTACAGCTATATTTCCGGCAGTCATGAGTTGTGATCGGTATTTGCTTCTGCTTCGGATGATGCATTTTGTTGACAATAGTCTTGCTTTGCCACGAGATCACCCTGATTGTGACCGTCTTTTCAAGATTCGGCCTGTCATTGATCATTTCGTTGATCGATTTTCTGAGATCTTTTATCCTGGGAAAGAAATTGCAGTGGACGAGTCTTTGCTGTTGTTCAAAGGCCGCTTGGTATTTCGGCAATAGATTCCTAGTAAGAGGGCACGCTATGGAATCAGACTGTATATGCTGTGTGACAGTGAGACTGGATATGTCTCTAATTTCAGGGTGTACACTGGTAAGGAATCCAGGATTAACCCCCCTGGTTGTCCGTCGACTTTTGGAGTGACTGAGAAAATTGTGTGGGAACTTGGTCGTGGATTTGTTAACAAAGGCCATCATTTGTATGTCGATAACTTCTACACTGGTGTGCGGTTGTTCAGGGAATTGGGCAAAGTGGACACTGTTGCTTGTGGAACAATCCGCTCAAACCGTAAAGGTTTCCCAAAAGAACTTGTGTGTCAGAAGCTTGCTCGGGGACAGTGTAGTGCATTGCGTTGTGAGGAGCTTCTAGCTGTGAAGTTTTCAGACAGGAGAGATGTCTACATGTTGACTACAATACATGATGAAAGCACTGAACCGGTGACTGTTTGGGGTCAGGTTGCAGAAGTGCGCAAACCTGTGTGCATAATGCACTACAATAAGTACATGGGTGGTGTTGACAGAGTAGATCAGAGGTTGGAACCGTATGCTGCTCTTCGTAAGGCTTACATTTGGTAAAAGAAGTTGGCTATCCATCTTTTCCACTTGGCAACCTTTAATGCTTTTGTTGTGTTCCAGAAATCTTGTCCCCAGTCAAAGATTACTTTTGAAAAGTTTCAGGAGTCTGTAATAGGCAGCCTTGTTTTAGTTGAACAGGCAAGTGTTCCTAGAGTTGGAGTGGTGGAGGATATTGCCAGATTGAAAGATCGCCATTTTCCTGGTCAAATTCCTCCTACAACCTCAAAAGACTTTCCCAGTCGGAGATGTAGAGTCTGTTGGCGAAGAGGTTTGCGGAAGGAGGTTCGTATGTACTGCCCTGACTGCCCTTCAAACCCCGGGCTGTGTGTACCTGCTTGTTATAGATTGTACCACACGCAAAAGAATTTTTGGGAGTATCAATGAGTGGTAAAGTGAACTGGTTGGTCTTATTGTTCAGTTTCAAAGTTTGCATTTGTGTAGTCTTTTTAGTGTAGTTGTTGAGTTAGTAGATTTGTATCAATTTGCAATTTGTTTTTGTTTTTCTTTCATTTTCAAAAAAAACTAAAGTATGATGTTGGTTTGCGTGTAGTGTCCATTGTCTGACGGTGTGCATGGTTTGGCTCTTGGCTGCCGGTGTCTGTGGACTGGTGCTTGTCTGGCGGTGTCTGTGGACTGGTGCTTGTCTGGCGGTGTGCGTGGTCTGGTGTTTTGTTGGCCATGTGCGTGCTCTTGCGCTTGCCTGGTGTTGTGTTTGGATTTGTCCTTGGCTGGTGGTGTGCGTGGAGTGGTGCTTGGCTGGTGGTGTGCGTGGAGTGGCGCTTGGCTGGTGGTGTGCGTGGAGTGATACTTGGCTGTCTGTGCACGAAGTGGTGCTTGGCTGGCGGTGTGTGTGGAGTTGCGCTTGGCTGGTGGTGTGTGTGGAGTGACGCTTGGCTGGTGGTGTGTGTGGAGTGGCGCTTGGCTGGTGGTGTGCGTGGAGTGCTACTTGGCTGTCTGTGCACGGAGTGGTGCTTGCCTGGCGGTGTTTGTGGAGTGGCACTTGGCTTGGGGTGTGCGTGGAGTGGTGCTTGTCTGGTGGTGTGTGTGGAGTGGTACTTGCCTGTCGGTGTGCGCTGAGTGGTGTTTGGCTGGCGGTGTGCATGGTCTGGTGCTTGGATGGTGGTGCGCGTGGAGTGGCGCTTGGCTGGCGGTGTGTGTGGAGTGGTGCTTGGCTGTCTGTGCACGGAGTGGTGCTTGGCTGGCGTTGTGTGTGGAGTGCCCCTTGGCTTGCAGTGTGCGTGGTGTGTTGCTTGGCTGGTGGTGTGTGTGGAGTGGTACTTGGCTGTCGGTGTGCGCTGAGTGGTGTTTGGCTAGTGGTGTGCATGGTCTGGTGCTTGGGTGATGGTGTCGGTGGACTGGCGCTCGGCTGGCGGTGTGTGAGTAGTTACTTTGGTCACTACACACACTGCTAGGTGAGTGACACTCCACGCAGTCCATCATTTTGTGTTGTTGAAATTTCAGAAATGTGGGCGTGTGAAAGTGATGGGCCCTTGAATGGCGCTGTCTGCTGGTGGGAGTGTTGAAATGTGATGGGTCCGCGGCTGGCGGTGTGAATGTTTTGTATGTGTCACACGTACGAAAGGTGTATGAATGGCCTGTAAAGAGGTTGGTGCCTTGACGTGGCTTTACAGCTCACGAGCTGTGAGTCAGTGGTTCAGTTTATCATACTTTCAATTATACGCAGTGTATTTCATTTTTTTGAAATTACTTGCAAATACAATTGTATGTACAGAATCATCACTCACCCTCGTGCCAAATCCAACCAGAATGTGTGTGTGCTTGCGGATTTGATGGCTGTGCAGTAATGTTTGTCTTTTATCTCTTTCTGAAGTAGGGTGTACCTTGTCCCTTATTGTGATTGTTGTAATGTGTTGCTGTTCTTTCCGGATGGTGTCAATGGTCTGGTTTGTATCAGGTATGAAAGGCGCGTGAATGGCCTGTAAAACGGTTGGTGCCTTGTCGTGGCTTTACAGCTCACGAGTTGCCAGTCACTGGTTCGGTTTTTATGCATTTATTTATTGACAGAGCATTTCATTTTTTGAAATATCTTGTTAATTAAATTTTATGTACTGAACCATCACTCGCCCTCGTGCCAAATCCAACCTGTATGTTTGTGTCTTTGAGGAATAGTTAGCCGTGCCTTGAATGTTTGACTTTTGAGTAACTCTGTTACGGTGTACATTATAGCCATAAATAACTTACTAAATTTAGTTATTATTGTTAAACCATGGAAGTATATGGTCATGTCTTTCTGGTGAATTCTATTGTTGATTTTTATCCAGAATCTCCTGCAAACTTGAAATTGTCTGTCACAATTTCCTTGAATCACACGCTCTCAAATTGAAAACTTAATTCTCCACTGTACGATTTGGACCGTTTCCTGTTGCAGCCACTATGCCTACCCACGCAAGTGAGGTACCATTTTTATCGGGAGACCTGGGGGAACGCTGGGTGGAAGGAAATTTGTGTGTGCCCAGTGATGCCACGCTTTCCCATGCAAAAAAGTGTGAAAAAAATGATTTTTTTTAGCTAAAATTGAGGTTTGCAAGGGATTCTGGGTAAAGGAACGTTGGAGGATCCATGCAAGCCAAACCTCCTTGGAAGCCCCCGGGTGTCTACTTTTCAGAAATGTGTGGGTTTGGTAGGTTTCCCTAGATGGCCGTCTAGCACGGGGCCAAAAACCCAGGTAACCCCTCTTGCAAAAGCTGGTGGTATTGAATGTCAATCCCACCAGCTTTTGAAAGAGGGGTTACCTGGGTTTTTGGCCCCGTGCTAGACGGCCATCTAGGGAAACCTACCAAACCCACACATTTATGAAAAGTAGACACCCGGGGGCTTCCAAGGAGGTATGGCTTGCGTGGATCCTCCAACGTTCCTTTACCCAGAATCCCTTGCAAACCTCAATTTTTGCAGAAAAAGTCAGTTTTTTCACACTTTTTTGTGTGGGAAAGCGTGGCGTCACTGGGCTCACACAAATTTCCTCCCACCCAGCGTTCCCCCAGGTCTCCCGATAAAAATGGTACCTCACTTGCGTGGGTAGGTATAGGGGCTGCAACAGGAAACGGTCCAAATCGTACGGTGGAGAAATTGCAATACCCAAATGCAAAACAACCTTGATTTTGGGGGGGGGACCTGAGTCTTTGGCCCGGGGCTCGGTGGTTTTCATTGGAAACTACCAAACCCAAACAGTTCTGAAAAGTAGACACCCGGGGGAGTCCAGGGAGATATGGCATGCGTAGGTCCCCCAATGTTTTCCTACCCAGAACTCCTTGCAAACCTTAAAATTAGGTAAAAATATCACTTTTCCAAACTTTTTTGCGTGGGATCTCCATGCCGGCAAAAATGTCCTACCACCCAGCGTTCCCCTTGTTCTCCCGAGTAAAAGGATACCTCACTTGTGTGGGTGGGCCAAAGGCCTGTGTCTAAGGCAGGGGGCTTAATTTGTAAAGCTCAAATACTACTTTTTCAAAATTCATTTTCGGACTGTTCTGCTTTGGGGCACCCACACAAGTGAGGTATCCTTTTACTCGGGAGAACAAGGGGAGCGCTGGGTGGTAGGACATTTTTGCCGGCACGGTGATTCCACGCAAAAAAGTTTGAAAAAGTGATTATTTTACCTAATTTTAAGGTTTGGAAGGTGTTCTGGGTAGGAAAACGTTCGGGGACCCACGCATGCCATACCTCCCTGGACTCCCCCGGGGGTCTACTTTTCAGAACTGTTTGGGTTTTGTACTTTCCAAAGAATACCACCGAGCCCCGGGCCAAAAACTCAGGTGCCCCCCCCCCCCAAAATCAAGGTTGTTTTGCAATTTGGGATTGTAAATTCACCACCGTACAATTTGAACCATTTCCTTTCGCAGCCACTATGCCTACCCACGCAAGTGAGGTACCATTTTTCTCGGGAGACCTGGGGGAACGCTGGGTGGGAGGAAATTTGTGTGAGCCCAGTGACGCCACGCTTTCCCACACAAAAAAGTGTGAAAAAACTGACTTTTTCTGCAAAAATTGAGGTTTGCAAGGGATTCTGGGTAAAGGAACGTTGGAGGATGCACGCAAGCCATACCTCCTTGGAAGCCCCCGGGTGTCTACTTTTCATAAATGTGTGGGTTTGGTAGGTTTTCCTACATGGCCGTCTCGCACGGGGCCAAAAACCCAGGTAACCCCTCTTTCAAAAGCTGGTGGGATTGACATTCAATACCACCAGCTTTTGCAAGAGGGGTTACCTGGGTTTTTGGCCCCGTGCGAGACGGCCATGTCGGGAAACCTACCAAACCCACACATTTCTGAAAAGTAGACACCCGGGGGCTTCCAAGGAGGTATGGCTTGCGTGGATTCTCCAACGTTCCTTTACCCGGAATCCCTTGCAAACCTCAATTTTTGATGGAAAAATCAGTTTTTACACACTTTTTTTGTGTGGGAAAGCGTGGCGTCACTGGGCTCACACAAATTTCCTCCCACCCAGCGTTCCCCCAGGTCTCCCGATAAAAATGGCACCTCACTTGCGTGGGTAGGCATAGTGGCTGCAACAGGAAACGGTCCAAATCGTACGGTGGAGACATTACAATAACCAATAGCAAGATTACCTTCTTTTTTTGGGGGGGGGACTGAGTTTTTGGACCGGGGCTCGGCGGGCATCTTTGGAAACTACCAAACCCAAACAGTTCTGAAAACTAGACACCCGGGGGAGTCCAGGGAGGTATGGCATGCGTGGGTCCCCCAGTGTTTTCCTACCCAGAAATCCCTGCAAACCACAAATTTAGGTTAAAAAAACATTTTTCCATACATTTTTGCGTGGGATCGCCGTGTCGGCACAAATGTCCTACCACCCTGCGTTCCCCTTGTTCTCCCGAGTAAAATGATACCTCACTTGTGTGGGTGGGCCAAAGGCCTGTGACTAAGGCAGGGGGGCTTAATTTGTTACACTGAAATACTACTTTTTTCAACATTCGTTTTTGGCCTGTTCTGCTTTGGGGCAACCACACAAGTGAGGTATCCTTTTACTCGGGAGAACAAGGGGAGCGCTGGGTGGTACGACATTTTTGCCGGCACGGTGATTCCACGCAAAAAAGTTTGAAAAAGTGATTATTTTACCTAATTTTAAGGTTTGCAAGGTGTTCTGGGTAGGAAAACGTTCGGGGACCCACGCATGCCATACCTCCCTGGACTCCCCCGGGGGTCTACTTTTCAGAACTGTTTGGGTTTTGTACTTTCCAAAGAATACCACCGAGCCCCGGGCCAATTGTTTTGCAATTTGGGATTGTAAATTCACCACCGTACAATTTGAACCATTTCCTTTCGCAGCCACTATGCCCTAGGTGCCGGCAGAGCTAGGGTTCAAAAACAAAAGGTAGTCTCTTTGCCCAAAACGTGCACAATTTCACTGAAAAATTGAGTTGTGACCACGTTGCGTTTTGCACTGTTTCCTGTCGCAGCCACTATGCCTACCCAGGCAAATGAGATACCATTTTTCTCGGGAGACCTGGGGGAACGCTGGGTGGGTGGAAATTTGTTGATCCACGCAGATTCCGGAACTTTCCACCACAGAAATGTGAGGAAAATGCGTTTTTTTTCCAATTTCTTAGCTTTGCAAGGGATTCTGGGTAAGAGAACCTGGGGGTAGGCAGTCGAGTGACCCCATCCTGAATTTCCCTGGGTATCTACTTTTCAAAAATGTATAGGTTTGCTAGGTTTCCCTAGGTGCCGGCAGAGCTAGGGTTCAAAAACAAAAGGTAGTCTCTTTGCCCAAAACGTGCACAATTTCACTGAAAAATTGAGTTGTGACCACGTTGCGTTTTGCACTGTTTCCTGTCGCAGCCACTATGCCTACCCAGGCAAGTGAGGTACCATTTTTCTCGGGAGACCTGGGGGAACGCTGGGTGGGTGGAAATTTGTTGATCCACGCAGATTCCGGAAATTTCCACCACAGAAATGTGAGGAAAATGCGTTTTTTTTTCCAATTTCTTAGCTTTGCAAGGGATTCTGGGTAAGAGAACCTGGGGGTAGGCAGTCGAGTGACCCCATCCTGAATTCCCCTGGGTGTCTACTTTTCAAAAATGTATAGGTTTGCTAGGTTTCCCTAGGTGCCGGCAGAGCTAGGGTTCAAAAACAAAAGGTAGTCTCTTTGCCCAAAACGTGCACAATTTCACTGAAAAATTGAGTTGTGACCACGTCGCGTTTTGCACTGTTTCCTGTCGCAGCCACTATGCCTACCCAGGCAAGTGAGGTACCATTTTTCTCGGGAGACCTGGGGGAACGCTGGGTGGGTGGAAATTTGTTGATCCACGCAGATTCCGAAACTTTCCACCACAGAAATGTGAGGAAAATGCGTTTTTTTTTCCAATTTCTTAGCTTTGCAAGGGATTCTGGGTAAGAGAACCTGGGGGTAGGCAGTCGAGTGACCCCATCCTGAATTTCCCTGGGTGTCTAATTTTCAAAAATGTATAGGTTTGCTAGGTTTCCCTAGGTGCCGGCAGAGCTAGGGTTCAAAAACAAAAGGTAGTCTCTTTGCCCAAAACGTGCACAATTTCACTGAAAAATTGAGTTGTGACCACGTTGCGTTTTGCACTGTTTCCTGTCGCAGCCACTATGCCTACCCAGGCAAGTGAGGTACCATTTTTCTCGGGAGACCTGGGGGAACGCTGGGTGGGTAGAAATTTGTTGATCCACGCAGATTCCGGAACTTTCCACCACAGAAATGTGAGGAAAATGCGTTTTTTTTTCCAATTTCTTAGCTTTGCAAGGGATTCTGGGTAAGAGAACCTGGGGGTAGGCAGTCGAGTGACCCCATCCTGAATTCCCCTGGGTGTCTACTTTTCAAAAATGTATAGGTTTGCTAGGTTTCCCTAGGTGCCGGCAGAGCTAGGGTTCAAAAACAAAAGGTAGTCTCTTTGCCCAAAACGTGCACAATTTCACTGAAAAATTGAGTTGTGACCACGTTGCGTTTTGCACTGTTTCCTGTCGCAGCCACTATGCCTACCCAGGCAAGTGAGGTACCATTTTTCTTGGGAGACCTGGGGGAACGCTGGGTGGGTGGAAATTTGTTGATCCACGCAGATTCCGAAACTTTCCACCACAGAAATGTGAGGAAAATGCGTTTTTTTTTCCAATTTCTTAGCTTTGCAAGGGATTCTGGGTAAGAGAACCTGGGGGTAGGCAGTCGAGTGACCCCATCCTGAATTTCCCTGGGTGTCTAATTTTCAAAAATGTATAGGTTTGCTAAGTTTCCCTAGGTGCCGGCAGAGCTAGGGTTCAAAAACAAAAGGTAGTCTCTTTGCCCAAAACGTGCACAATTTCACTGAAAAATTGAGTTGTGACCACGTTGCGTTTTGCACTGTTTCCTGTCGCAGCCACTATGCCTACCCAGGCAAGTGAGGTACCATTTTTCTCGGGAGACCTGGGGGAACGCTGGGTGGGTGGAAATTTGTTGATCCACGCAGATTCCGGAACTTTCCACCACAGAAATGTGAGGAAAATGCGTTTTTTTTCCAATTTCTTAGCTTTGCAAGGGATTCTGGGTAAGAGAACCTGGGGGTAGGCAGTCGAGTGACCCCATCCTGAATTCCCCTGGGTGTCTACTTTTCAAAAATGTATAGGTTTGCTAGGTTTCCCTAGGTGCCGGCAGAGCTAGGGTTCAAAAACAAAAGGTAGTCTCTTTGCCCAAAACGTGCACAATTTCACTGAAAAATTGAGTTGTGACCACGTTGCGTTTTGCACTGTTTCCTGTCGCAGCCACTATGCCTACCCAGGCAAGTGAGGTACCATTTTTCTCGGGAGACCTGGGGGAACGCTGGGTGGGTGGAAATTTGTTGATCCACGCAGATTCCGGAACTTTCCACCACAGAAATGTGAGGAAAATGCGTTTTTTTTTCAATTTCTTAGCTTTGCAAGGGATTCTGGGTAAGAGAACCTGGGGGTAGGCAGTCGAGTGACCCCATCCTGAATTCCCCTGGGTGTCTACTTTTCAAAAATGTATAGGTTTGCTAGGTTTCCCTAGGTGCCGGCAGAGCTAGGGTTCAAAAACAAAAGGTAGTCTCTTTGCCCAAAACGTGCACAATTTCACTGAAAAAATGAGTTGTGACCACGTTGCGTTTTGCACTGTTTCCTGTCGCAGCCACTATGCCTACCCAGGCAAGTGAGGTACCATTTTTCTCGGGAGACCTTGGGGAACGCTGGGTAGGTGGAAATTTGTTGATCCATGCAGATTCCGGAACTTTCCACCACAGAAATGTGAGGAAAATGCGTTTTTTTTCCCAATTTCTTAGCTTTGCAAGGGATTCTGGGTAAGAGAACCTGGGGGTAGGCAGTCGATTGACCCCATCCTGAATTCTCCTGGGTGTCTACTTTTTAAAAATGTATAGGTTTGCTAGGTTTCCCTAGGTGCCGGCAGAGCTAGGGTTCAAAAACAAAAGGTAGTCTCTTTGCCCAAAACGTGCACAATTTCACTGAAAAAATGAGTTGTGACCACGTTGCGTTTTGCACTGTTTCCTGTCGCAGCCACTATGCCTACCCAGGCAAGTGAGGTACCATTTTTCTCGGGAGACCTTGGGAAACGCTGGGTAGGTGGAAATTTGTTGATCCACGCAGATTCCGGAACTTTCCACCACAGAAATGTGAGGAAAATGCGTTTTTTTTTCCAATTTCTTAGCTTTGCAAGGGATTCTGGGTAAGAGAACCTGGGGGTAGGCAGTCGAGTGACCCCATCCTGAATTCCCCTGGGTGTCTACTTTTCAAAAATGTATAGGTTTGCTAGGTTTCCCTAGGTTCCGGCAGAGCTAGGGTTCAAAAACAAAAGGTAGTCTCTTTGCCCAAAACGTGCACAATTTCACTGAAAAATTGAGTTGTGACCACGTTGCGTTTTGCACTGTTTCCTGTCGCAGCCACTATGCCTACCCAGGCAAGTGAGGTACCATTTTTCTCGGGAGACCTGGGGGAACGCTGGGTGGGTGGAAATTTGTTGATCCACTCAGATTCCGGAACTTTCCACCACAGAAATGTGAGGAAAATGCGTTTTTTTCCAATTTCTTAGCTTTGCAAGGGATTCTGGGTAAGAGAACCTGGGGGTAGGCAGTCGAGTGACCCCATCCTGAATTCCCCTGGGTGTCTACTTCTTAGAAATGTATAGGTTTGCTAGGTTTCCCTAGGTGCCGGCAGAGCTAGGGTTCAAAAACAAAAGGTAGTCTCTTTGCCCAAAACGTGCACAATTTCACTGAAAAATTGAGTTGTGACCACGTTGCGTTTTGCACTGTTTCCTGTCGCAGCCACTATGCCTACCCAGGCAAGTGAGGTACCATTTTTCTCGGGAGACCTGGGGGAACGCTGGGTGGGTGGGAATTTGTTGATCCACGCAGATTCCGGAACTTTCCACCACAGAAATGTGAGGAAAATGCGTTTCTTTTTCCAATTTCTTAGCTTTGCAAGGGATTCTGGGTAAGAGAACCTGGGGGTAGGCAGTTGAGTGACCCCATCCTGAATTCCCCTGGGTGTCTACTTTTTAAAAATGTATAGGTTTGCTAGGTTTCCCTAGGTGCCGGCAGAGCTAGGGTTCAAAAACAAAAGGTAGTCTCTTTGCCCAAAACGTGCACAATTTCACTGAAAAATTGAGTTGTGACCACGTTGCGTTTTGCACTGTTTCCTGTCGCAGCCACTATGCCTACCCAGGCAAGTGAGGTACCATTTTTCTCGGGAGACCTGGGGGAACGCTGGGTGGGTGGAAATTTGTTGATCCACGCAGATTCCGGAACTTTCCACCACAGAAATGTGAGGAAAATGCGTTTTTTTTCCAATTTCTTAGATTTGCAAGGGATTCTGGGTAAGAGAACCTGGGGGTAGGCAGTCGAGTGACCCCATCCTGAATTCCCCTGGGTGTCTACTTTTCAAAAATGTATAGGTTTGCTAGGTTTCCCTAGGTGCCGGCAGAGCTAGGGTTCAAAAACAAAAGGTAGTCTCTTTGCCCAAAACGTGCACAATTTCACTGAAAAATTGAGTTGTGACCACGTTGCGTTTTGCACTGTTTCCTGTCGCAGCCACTATGCCTACCCAGGCAAATGAGATACCATTTTTCTCGGCAGACCTGGGGGAACGCTGGGTGGGTGGAAATTTGTTGATCCACGCAGATTCCGGAACTTTCCACCACAGAAATGTGAGGAAAATGCGTTATTTTTTCAAATTTCTTAGCTTTGCAAGGGATTCTGGGTAAGAGAACCTGGGGGTAGGTAGTCGACTGACCCCATCCTGAATTCCCCTGGGTGTCTACTTTTCAAAAATGTATAGGTTTGCTAGGTTTCCCTAAGTGCTGGCAGAGCTAGGGCTCAAAAACAAAAGGTAGTCTCTTTGTCCAAAGAGCGCAAGATTTCACTGGGAAATTGAGGTGCGACCACGTTGCGTTTTGCGCTGTTTCGTGTCGCAGCCACTATGCCTACCCATGCAAGTGAGGTACCATTGTTTTTGGGAGACCTTCGGGAACACTGGGTGGGTAGAAATTTGTTGATCCAAGCAGATTCCAGAACTTTCCTCCACAGAAATGTGAGGAAAATGTGTTTTTTTTGTCAAATTCGTAGGTTTGCAAGGGATTCTGGGTAACAAGACCTGGTGGTAGGCAGTCAAGTCACCCCATCCTGTATTCCCCTGGGTGTCTACTTTTCAAAAATGTATAGGTTTGCTAGGTTTCCCTAGGTGCCGGCAGAGCCAGGGTGCAAAAACTACAGGTAGGCACTTTGCTAAAAAAGGGTCAATTTGTAACTGCAAAATTTAGGTGTCACCACTTTGCATTTTGCGCCGTTTCCTGTCGCAGGCACAAGGGCGACCCACACAAGTGAGGTACCGTTTTTATCGGGAGACTTGGGGTAATTCAGATTTGTAAATCAACTGTTATTACCAATTGAGCTTTTGCGCATTTCTCCCTTTCAATGAAAGACATTGTGTAAAAAAAAAATATTTTTGAAAAATGACCAATAATTCTCATGCTAGTATGAGTATTCCCAATTTTGAAAATTAGCAATAATATACTGTTTCTGAACTCTATATTTTGTACCCAATTCAGAAATACATAGGTGTCTTTCATACAGATTTTTCCATGTATACATTTTCCAAGACAAAGTGCTCTATACCCAGTAAATGAAAAAATACCATTGCAAGTTGCTGCTCAGTTTTTGGATCTGGGTTCGTCGGGTTCTTGGTGAAACTACAAGTCCTATATATCCCCACAACCAGGAAGGTCTAACGGATGTAACGGTATATTGCTTTCTAAGAGCTGTCAAAACTAGAAAAAGTTATAGGTGAAAACGTTGAGACAAAAGGCTGTTTTTTTCAACAAATTTTCAATTATTCCAATATTTAACTGTTAGTTTCTATAAAGAAACCTTCATGGATTTAGACAAATGACCCCTTTCTGAATTCAGAATGTTGTCTACTTTTTGAAAATGTACAGCTTTCTAGGATCCATTATTGCTTTCAAACTCATTTCTACCATTAACTGGAAGGAGGTGGAAAGCTCTAAAAATAGCAAAAATAGGCTATGTCCCAGAAAAATGCCAAAACTGTGTGAAAATGTCGGTTCTCTGACAAAAGACTGTCATTTCCTAAAAGCTGAGAAAATGGAAATTTCAGCCCCACAAACCCTTTTTTGATAACATTTTCAGGGAAAAACCCAGAGGTTTTCATTTGCAGGCCGTTTTTCCCATTTTTCTGAAAAAAACAAAAAAATCACTATATTTTGGTTAATTTCTGGGACCCCTCCAAGGTAATCCACAAACCCTGGGCACCTTTAGAATCCACATGATGTTGGAAGAAAAGGACGCAAATTTGGCGTGGATACCTTATGTGGTCAAAAAGTTACAAGGGCCTAAGCGCGCACTACCCCAAATCGCCAAAAAAGGGCTTAGCACAGGAGGGGAAAAGGCCTAGCAGCGAAGGGGTTAAAGTGCTAATTTTGCCTACGAGAAAGAGAAGTACTACAGAAGAATTATAAAGGATTGGCACATTGGCTGCCTTTGCTGATGACACAGTAGGCTAATTTGTGAAGCATTGGTCTATTAAGTTGCAGAGTGTGGTTGAACTTGGTTAGGAGACTTGGTGCCTGTTTCTGTGTCCTGCTGAAGACAAGGACGGCTTGATACCACTGTCAAAGCCCAGTTTATTGAGAAAAGCATCCAGGAAAGAAGAAGTGTTGAGTCGAGAGTGGTTCTCCTCCAATTTCTCTCCACTTGCTCGAAATGCAGAGAGTCAATTATAGCACAGAACAGAGTGTTAAAGTCGGGGATGGAAGAGGATGAAAATGGGAAGTTTACTTATGGAGAGAACTGAGAAATGTCCTGTGTGCAGACACCAGTGTTTGACGATTGAATACATTTAAATAATGCCTCTAGACTGCAAGTGTTCATCTGTGCCTCAGTGGCCTAATGGATAAGGCACTGGCCTCCTAAGCCCGGGATTGTGGGTTCGTGTCCCATCTGAGGTGAAAACCAATATTCAGTATTACTTTTCTTGAAAAATTTATATATTTATTACATGCTTCCGCTCAGTAGCTTATGAGGTATTAGGAACTTTGAAATGGTACCATTTTACTTCTGTACTCTCCGGACTCATGTTGGTGTTCTGAAACTACAAAGTAGATTTTTAAACACCTATCTTTGTCAGCTGCAACTTTGACCCGGCAGAAGATATTCCTTTGGAAAAAATTATTTGAATTGGATTAGTGCAACTGTTGTTTCTAGAGGTGGTGACAGGCTTTCAGCTACTTGAATAGGGCAAGGCAGGATTCATGAAACGTATACAACCTTTGAGCGTGTGTAAATTGGCATATCCAGAAAGGAGCAGTTTGTACTACTGTCAAAACAGTTTCTCTCCACTTCTGGAAATATCCAGAGCTATGTAAAGCATACAACTGAGCTTTAATCGCATGAAGAAAGAGGTTTAAATGCAAAAAAGAAAACAAAAGCTTATCGTACTGGTGACATTCTCATTATATAGTTTCCAAAAGAGTGCTTTAATTGAAAGGAGCTGAAAAAACACAATGGGATGTAAACCTAAATAACTATCAATATCATATTTCCCATCCTTGCATACCACCTACATTATAAAAATTAGCACAGCAGGACATATGACCGCGTGGCCTAATGGATAAGGTGTCTGACTTTGGATCAGAAGATTGAGGGTTCGAGTCCCTTCGTGGTCGGTTTTTGCCAATGGACACACAACTCAGCTTTCCGTTCAGAATGGAAGCAGGCTCTTCCAATACTCTTATAGCCATCATGTTCTCATTCCTAATTATTCATGAAGTGGAGTACATACTGCACAGTCATTTAGATTGCATCTTCAGCCTAAAATCTTGTCCATGTTAGTGGCATTAAGAAGTGCTTCTATGTACACGCACTGAATATGTAATAGGGTTGCAGAATTTTGACTTGACAGAATGGGTTTTTAGCTTAATGGTGTGTAGATGAAATGCAAGGTGTGTAAGTATGTGTTCATGGAGTGCTTCAAGTGTAAAAATCTGTATGATTTGTGCAGTTAAAGTGCTAATTTTGCCTACGAGAAAGAAAAGTACTACAGAAGAATTATAAAGGATTGGCACATTGGCTGCCTTTGCTGATGACACAGTTGGCTAATTTGTATAGCATTGGTCTATTAAGTTGCAGAGTGTGGTTGAACTTGGTTAGGAGACTTGGTGCCTGTTTCTGTGTCCTGCTGAAGACAAGGACGGCTTGATACCACTGTCAAAGCCCAGTTTATTGAGAAAAGCATCCAGGAAAGAAGAAGTGTTGAGTCGAAAGTGGTTCTCCTCCAATTTCTCTCCACTTGCGCGAAATGCAGAGCCTCCGTTATAGCACAGAACAGAGTGTTAAAGTCGGGGATGGAAGAGGATGAAAATGGGAAGTTTACTTATGGAGAGAACTGAGAAATGTCCTGTGTGCAGACACCAGTGTTTGACGATTGAATACATTTAAATAATGTCTCTAGACTGCAAGCGTTCATATGTGCCTCAGTGGCCTAATGGATAAGGCACTGGCCTCCTAAGCCCGGGATTGTGGGTTCGAGTCTCATCTGAGGTGAAAACCAATATCCAGTATTACTTTTCTTGAAAAATTTATATATTTATTACATGCTTCCGCTCAGAAGCTTATGAGGTATTAGGAACTTTGAAATGGTACTATTTTACTTCTGTACTCTCCGGACTCATGTTGGTGTTCTGAAACTACAAAGTAGATTTTTAAACACCTATCTTTGTCAGCTGCAACTTTGACCCGGCAGAAGATATTCCTTTGGAAAAAATGATTTGAATTGGATTAGTGCAACTGTTGTTTCTAGAGGTGGTGACAGGCTTTCAGCTACTTGAATAGGGCAAGGCAGGATTCATGAAACGTATACAACCTTTGAGCGTGTGTAAATTGGCATATCCAGAAAGGAGCAGTTTGTACTACTGTCAAAACAGTTTCTCTCCACTTCTGGAAATATCCAGAGCTATGTAAAGCATACAACTGAGCTTTAATCTCATGAAGAAAGAGGTTTAAATGCAAAAAAGAAAACAAAAGCTTATTGTACTGGTGACATTCTCATTATATAGATTCCAAAAGAGTGCTTTAATTGAAAGGAGCTGAAAAAACACAATGGGATGTAAACCTAAATAACTATCAATATCATATTTCCCATCCTTGCATACCACCTACATTATAAAAATAAGCACAGCAGGACATATGACTGCATGGCCTAATGGATAAGGTGTCTGACTTCGGATCAGAAGATTGAGGGTTCGAGTCCCTTCGTGGTCGGTTTTTGCCAATGGACACACAACTCAGCTTTCCGTTCAGAATGGAAGCAGGCTCTTCCAATACTCTTATAGCCATCATGTTCTCATTCCTAATTATTCATGAAGTGGAGTACATACTGCACAGTCATTTAGATTGCATCTTCAGCCTAAAATCGTGTCAATGTTAGTGGCATTAAGAAGTTCTTCTATGTACACGCACTGAATATGTAATAGGGTTGCAGAATTTTGACTTGACAGAATGGGTTTTTAGCTTAAGGGTGTGTAGATGAAATGCAAGGTGTGTAAGTATGTGTTCATGGAGTGCTTCAAGTGTAAAAATCTGTATGAATTGTGCAGTTAAAGTGCTAATTTTGCCTACGAGAAAGAAAAGTACTACAGAAGAATTATAAAGGATTGGCACATTGGCTGCCTTTGCTGATGACACAGTTGGCTAATTTGTGAAGCATTAGTCTATTAAGTTGCAGAGTGTGGTTGAACTTGGTTAGGAGACTTGGTGCCTGTTTCTGTGTCCTGCTGAAGACAAGGACGGCTTGATACCACTGTCAAAGCCCAGTTTATTGAGAAAAGGATCCAGGAAAGAAGAAGTGTTGAGTCGAAAGTGGTTCTCCTCCAATTTCTCTCCACTTGCTCGAAATGCAGAGCCTCCATTATAGCACAGAACAGAGTGTTAAAGTCGGGGATGGAAGAGGATGAAAATGGGAAGTTTACTTATGGAGAGAACTGGGAAATGTCCTGTGTTCAGACACCAGTGTTTGACGACTGAATACATTTAAATAATGCCTCTAGACTGCAAGTGTTCATCTGTGCCTCAGTGGCCTAATGGATAAGGCACTGGCCTCCTAAGCCAGAGATTGTGGGTTCGAGTCCCATCTGAGGTGAAAACTAATATCCACTATTACTTTTCTAGAAAAATTTATATATTTATTACATGCTTCCGCTCAGAAGCTTAAGAGGTATTAGGAACTTTGAAATGGTACCATTTTACTTCTGTACTCTCCGGACTCATGTTGGTGTTCTGAAACTACAAAGTAGATTTTTAAACACCTATCTTTGTCAGATGCAACTTTGACCCAGCAGAAGATATTCCTTTGGAAAAAAATGATTTGAATTGGATTGGTGTAACTGTTGTTTCTAGAGGTGGTGACAGGCTTTCAGCTACTTGAATAGGGCAAGTCAGGATTCATGAAACACATACAACCTTTGAGCGTGTGTAAATTGGCATATCCAGAAAGGAGCAGTTTGTACTACTGTCAAAACAGTTTCTCTCCACTTCTGGAAATATCCAGAGCTATGTAAAGCATACAACTGAGCTTTAATCTCATAAAGAAAGAGGTTTAAATGCAAAAAAGAAAACAAAAGCTTATCGTACTGGTGACATTTTCATTATATAGATTCCAAAAGAGTGCTTTAATTGAAAGGAGCTGAAAACAAACAATGGGATGTAAACCTAAATAACTATCAATATCATATTTCCCATCCTTGCATACCACCTACATTATAAAAATAAGCACAGCAGGACATATGACCGCGTGGCCTAATGGATAAGGCGTCTGACTTCGGATCAGAAGATTGAGGGTTCGAGTCCCTTCGTGGTCGGATTTTGCCAATGGTCACACATCTCAGATTTCCATTCAGAATGGAAGCAGGCTCTTCCAATACTCTTATAGCCATCATGTTCTCATTCCTAATTATTCATGAAGTGGAGTACATACTGCACAGTCATTTAGATTGCATCTTCAGCCTAAAATCTTGTTCATGTTAGTGGCATTAAGAAGTGCTTCTATGTACACGCATGGAATATGTAATAGGGTTGCAGAATTTTGACTTGACAGAATGGGTTTTTAGCTTAAGGGTGTGTAGATGAAATGCAAGGTGTGTAAGTATGTGTTCATGGAGTGCTTCAAGTGTAAAATCTGTATGATTTGTGCAGTTAAAGTGCTAATTTTGCCTACGAGAAAGAGAAGTACTACAGAAGAATTATAAAGGATTGGCACATTGGCTGCCTTTGCTGATGACACAGTAGGCTAATTTGTGAAGCATTGGTCTATTAAGTTGCAGAGTGTGGTTGAACTTGGTTAGGAGACTTGGCGCCTGTTTCTGTGTCCTGCTGAAGACAAGGACGGCTTGATACCACTGTCAAAGCCCAGTTTATTGAGAAAAGCATCCAGGAAAGAAGAAGTGTTGAGTCGAGAGTGGTTCTCCTCCAATTTCTCTCCACTTGCTCGAAATGCAGAGAGTCCATTATAGCACAGAACAGAATGTTAAAGTCGGGGATGGAAGAGGATGAAAATGGGAAGTTTACTTATGGAGAGAACTGAGAAATGTCCTGTGTGCAGACACCAGTGTTTGACGATTGAATACATTTAAATAATGCCTCTAGACTGCAAGTGTTTATCTGTGCCTCAGTGGCCTAATGGATAAGGCACTGGCCTCCTAAGCCCGGGATTGTGGGTTCGTGTCCCATCTGAGGTGAAAACCAATATTCAGTATTACTTTTCTTGAAAAATTTATATATTTATTACATGCTTCCGCTCCGAAGCTTATGAGGTATTAGGAACTTTGAAATGGTACCATTTTACTTCTGTACTCTCCGGACTCATGTTGGTGTTCTGAAACTACAAAGTAGATTTTTAAACACCTATCTTTGTCAGCTGCAACTTTGACCCGGCAGAAGATATTCCTTTGGAAAAAATGATTTGAATTGGATTAGTGCAACTGTTGTTTCTAGAGGTGGTGACAGGCTTTCAGCTACTTGAATAGGGCAAGGCAGGATTCATGAAACGTATACAACCTTTGAGCGTGTGTAAATTGGCATATCCAGAAAGGAGCAGTTTGTACTACTGTCAAAACAGTTTCTCTCCACTTCTGGAAATATCCAGAGCTATGTAAAGCATACAACTGAGCTTTAATCTCATGAAGAAAGAGGTTTAAATGCAAAAAAGAAAACAAAAGCTTATCGTACTGGTGACATTCTCATTATATAGATTCCAAAAGAGTGCTTTAATTGAAAGGAGCTGAAAAAACACAATGGGATGTAAACCTAAATAACTATCAATATCATATTTCCCATCCTTGCATACCACCTACATTATAAAAATTAGCACAGCAGGACATATGACCGCGTGGCCTAATGGATAAGGTGTCTGACTTTGGATCAGAAGATTGAGGGTTCGAGTCCCTTCGTGGTCGGTTTTTGCAAATGGACACACAACTCAGCTTTCCGTTCAGAATGGAAGCAGGCTCTTCCAATACTCTTATAGCCATCATGTTCTCATTCCTAAATATTCATGAAGTGGAGTACATACTGCACAGTCATTTAGATTGCATCTTCAGCCTAAAATCTTGTCAATGTTAGTGGCATTAAGAAGTTCTTCTATGTACACGCACTGAATATGTAATAGGGTTGCAGAGTTTTGACTTGACAGAATGGGTTTTTAGCTTAAGGGTGTGTAGATGAAATGCAAGGTGTGTAAGTATGTGTTCATGGAGTGCTTCAAGTGTAAAAATCTGTATGATTTGTGCAGTTAAAGTGCTAATTTTGCCTACGAGAAAGAAAAGTACTACAGAAGAATTATATAGGATTGGCACATTGGCTGCCTTTCCTGATGACACAGTTGGCTAATTTGTAAAGCATTGGTCTATTAAGTTGCAGAGTGTGGTTGAACTTGGTTAGGAGACTTGGTGCCTGTTTCTGTGTCCTGCTGAAGACAAGGACGGCTTGATACCACTGTCAAAGCCCAGTTTATTGAGAAAAGGATCCAGGAAAGAAGAAGTGTTGAGTCGAAAGTGGTTCTCCTCCAATTTCTCTCCACTTGCTCGAAATGCAGAGCCTCCATTATAGCACAGAACAGAGTGTTAAAGTCGGGGATGGAAGAGGATGAAAATGGGAAGTTTACTTATGGAGAGAACTGGGAAATGTCCTGTGTGCAGACACCAGTGTTTGACGGCTGAATACATTTAAATAATGCCTCTAGACTGCAAGTGTTCATCTGTGCCTCAGTGGCCTAATGGATAAGGCACTGGCCTCCTAAGCCAGAGATTGTGGGTTCGAGTCCCATCTGAGGTGAAAACTAATAACCACTATTACTTTTCTAGAAAAATTTATATATTTATTACATGCTTCCGCTCAGAAGCTTATGAGGTATTAGGAACTTTGAAATGGTACCATTTTACTTCTGTACTCTCCGGACTCATGTTGGTGTTCTGAAACTACAAAGTAGATTTTTAAACACCTATCTTTGTCAGATGCAACTTTGACCCAGCAGAAGATATTCGTTTGGAAAAAAATGATTTGAATTGGATTGGTGTAACTGTTGTTTCTAGAGGTGGTGACAGGCTTTCAGCTACTTGAATAGGGCAAATCAGGATTCATGAAACACATACAACCTTTGAGCGTGTGTAAATTGGCATATCCAGAAAGGAGCAGTTTGTACTACTGTCAAAACAGTTTCTCTCCACTTCTGGAAATATCCAGAGTTATGTAAAGCATACAACTGAGCTTTAATCTCATAAAGAAAGAGGTTTAAATGCAAAAAAGAAAACAAAAGCTTATTGTACTGGTGACATTTTCATTATATAGATTCCAAAAGAGTGCTTTAATTGAAAGGAGCTGAAAACACACAATGGGATGTAAACCTAAATAACTATCAATATCATATTTCCCATCCTTGCATACCACCTAAATTATAAAAATAAGCACAGCAGGACATATGACCGCGTGGCCTAATGAATAAGGCGTCTGACTTCGGATCAGAAGATTGAGGGTTCGAGTCCCTTCGTGGTCGGATTTTGCCAATGGTCACACATCTCAGATTTCCATTCAGAATGGAAGCAGGCTCTTCCAATACTCTTATAGCCATCATGTTCTCATTCCTAATTATTCATGAAGTGGAGTACATACTGCACAGTCATTTAGATTGCATCTTCAGCCTAAAATCTTGTTCATGTTAGTGGCATTAAGAAGTGCTTCTATGTACACGCATGGAATATGTAATAGGGTTGCAGAATTTTGACTTGACAGAATGGGTTTTTAGCTTAAGGGTGTGTAGATGAAATGCAAGGTGTGTAAGTATGTGTTCATGGAGTGCTTCAAGTGTAAAATCTGTATGATTTGTGCAGTTAAAGTGCTAATTTTGCCTACGAGAAAGAGAAGTACTACAGAAGAATTATAAAGGATTGGCACATTGGCTGCCTTTGCTGATGACACAGTAGGCTAATTTGTAAAGCATTGGTCTATTAAGTTGCAGAGTGTGGTTGAACTTGGTTAGGAGACTTGGTGCCTGTTTCTGTGTCCTGCTGAAGACAAGGACGGCTTGATACCACTGTCAAAGCCCAGTTTATTGAGAAAAGCATCCAGGAAAGAAGAAGTGTTGAGTCGAGAGTGGTTCTCCTCCAATTTCTCTCCACTTGCTCGAAATGCAGAGAGTCCATTATAGCACAGAACAGAGTGTTAAAGTCGGGGATGGAAGAGGATGAAAATGGGAAGTTTACTTATGGAGAGAACTGAGAAATGTCCTGTGTGCAGACACCAGTGTTTGACGATTGAATACATTTAAATAATGCCTCTAGACTGCAAGTGTTCATCTGTGCCTCAGTGGCCTAATGGATAAGGTACTGGCCTCCTAAGCCCGGGATTGTGGGTTCATGTCCCATCTGAGGTGAAAACCAATATCCAGTATTACTTTTCTTGAAAAATTTATATATTTATTACATGCTTCCGCTCAGAAGCTTATGAGGTATTAGGAACTTTGATATGGTACCATTTTACTTCTGTACTCTCCGGACTCATGTTGGTGTTCTGAAACTACAAAGTAGATTTTTAAACACCTATCTTTGTCAGCTGCAACTTTGACCCGGCAGAAGATATTCCTTTGGAAAAAATGATTTGAATTGGATTAGTGCAACTGTTGTTTCTAGAGGTGGTGACAGGCTTTCAGCTACTTGAATAGGGCAAGGCAGGATTCATGAAACGTATACAACCTTTGAGCGTGTGTAAATTGGCATATCCAGAAAGGAGCAGTTTGTACTACTGTCAAAACAGTTTCTCTCCACTTCTGGAAATATCCAGAGCTATGTAAAGCATACAACTGAGCTTTAATCTCATGAAGAAAGAGGTTTAAATGCAAAAAAGAAAACAAAAGCTTATCGTACTGGTGACATTCTCATTATATAGATTCCAAAAGAGTGCTTTAATTGAAAGGAGCTGAAAAAACACAATGGGATGTAAACCTAAATAACTATCAATATCATATTTCCAATCCTTGCATACCACCTACATTATAAAAATTAGCACAGCAGGACATATGACCGCGTGGCCTAATGGATAAGGTGTCTGACTTCGGATCAGAAGATTGGGGGTTCGAGTCCCTTCGTGGTCGGTTTTTGCCAATGGACACACAACTCAGCTTTCCGTTCAGAATGGAAGCAGGCTCTTCCAATACTCTTATAGCCATCATGTTCTCATTCCTAATTATTCATGAAGTGGAGTACATACTGCACAGTCATTTAGATTGCATCTTCAGCCTAAAATCTTGTCCATGTTATTGGCATTAAGAAGTGCTTCTATGTACACGCACTGAATATGTAATAGGGTTGCAGAATTTTGACTTGACAGAATGGGTTTTTAGCTTAAGGGTGTGTAGATGAAATGCAAGGTGTGTAAGTATGTGTTCATGGAGTGCTTCAAGTGTAAAAATCTGTATGATTTGTGCAATTAAAGTGCTAATTTTGCCTACGAGAAAGAAAAGTACTACAGAAGAATTATAAAGGATTGGCACATTGGCTGCCTTTGCTGATGAAACAGTTGGCTAATTTGTAAAGCATTGGTCTATTAAGTTGCAGAGTGTGGTTGAACTTGGTTAGGAGACTTGGTGCCTGTTTCTGTGTCCTGCTGAAGACAAGGACGGCTTGATACCACTGTCAAAGCCCAGTTTATTGAGATAAGCATCCAGGAAAGAAGAAGTGTTGAGTCGAAAGTGGTTCTCCTCCAATTTCTCTCCACTTGCTCGAAATGCAGAGCCTCCATTATAGCACAGAGCAGAGTGTTAAAGTCGGGGATGGAAGAGGATGAAAATGGGAAGTTTACTTATGGAGAGAACTGAGAAATGTCCTGTGTGCAGACACCATTGTTTGATGATTGAATACATTTAACACCTTGGCTGCTGTGGGTATTTTTCCCCTGTGCTGGAAAATCACTGATGCCATATATTCATGACGAGCTCAGCTCGTCATCAGCACACGACCACCGTGGCTGATGATGAGCCGAGCTCGTCATCAGCATCGAAGGGGTTAAATAATGCCTCTAGACTGCAAGTGTTCATCTGTGCCTCAGTGGCCTAATGGATAAGGCACTGGCCTCCTAAGCCAGGTATTGTGGGTTCGAGTCCCATCTGAGGTGAAAACCAATATCCACTCTTACTTTTCCAGAAAAATTGATATATCTATTACATGCTTCCGCTCAGAAGCTTATGAGGTATTAGGAACTTTGAGATGGTACCATTTTACTTCTGTACTCTTCAGAGTCATGTTGGTGTTCTGAAACTACAAAGTAGATTTTTAAACACCTATCTTTGTCAGATGCAACTTTGACCCGGCAGAAGATATTCCTTTGGAAAAAATTATTTGAATTGGATTGGTGTAACTGTTGTTTCTAGAGGTGGTGACAGGCTTTCAGCTACTTGAATAGGGCAAGTCAGGATTCATGAAACGTATACAACCTTTGAGCGTGTGTAAATTGGCATATCCAGAAAGGAGCAGTTTTTACTACTGTCAAAACAGTTTCTCTCCACTTCTGGAAATATCCAGAGCTATGTAAAGCATACAACTGAGCTTTAATCTCATGAAGAAAGAGGTTTAAATGCAAAAAAGAAAACAAAAGCTTATCGTACTGGTGACATTCTCATTATATACATTCCAAAAGAGTGCTTTAATTGAAAGGAGCTGAAAAAACACAATGGGATGTAAACCTAAATAACTATCAATATCATATTTCCCATCCTTGCATACCACCTACATTATAAAAATAAGCACAGCAGGACATATGACCCCGTGGCCTAATGGATAAGGTGTCTGACTTCGGATCAGAAGATTGAGGGTTCGAGTCCCTTCGTGGTCGGTTTTTGCCAATGGTCACACAACTCAGCTTTCCATTCAGAATGGAAGCAGGCTCTTCCAATACTCTTATAGCCATCATGTTCTCATTCCTAATTATTCATGAAGTGGAGTACATACTGCACAGTTATTTAGATTGCATCTTCAGCCTAAAATCTTGTCCATGTTAGTGGCATTAAGAAGTGCTTCTATGTACACGCACTGAATATGTAATAGGGTTGCAGAATTTTGACTTGACAGAATGGATTTTTAGCTTAAGGGTGTGTAGATGAAATGCAAGGTGTGTAAGTATGTGTTCATGGAGTGCTTCAAGTGTAAAAATCTGTATGATTTGTGCAGTTAAAGTGCTAATTTTGCCTACGAGAAAGAAAAGTACTACAGAAGAATTATAAAGGTTTTGCACATTGGCTGCCTTTGCTGATGACACAGTTGGCTAATTTGTAAAGCATTGGTCTATTAAGTTGCAGAGTGTGGTTGAACTTGGTTAGCAGACTTGGTGCCTGTTTCTGTGTCCTGCTGAAGACAAGGACGGCTTGATACCACTGTCAAAGCCCAGTTTATTGAGAAAAGCATCCAGGAAAGAAGAAGTGTTGAGTCAAAAGTGGTTCTCCTCCAATTTCTCTCCACTTGCTCGAAATGCAGAGCCTCCATTATAGCACAGAACAGAGTGTTAAAGTAGGGGATAGAAGAGGATGAAAATGGGAAGTTTACTTATGGAGAGAACTGAGAAATGTCCTGTGTGCAGACACCAGTGTTTGACGATTGAATACATTTAAATAATGCCTCTAGACTGCAAGTGTTCATCTGTGCCTCAGTGGCCTAATGGATAAGGCACTGGCCTCCTAAGCCAGGGATTGTGGGATCGAGTTCCATTTGAGGTGAAAACCAATATCCACTATTACTTTTCTAGAAAAATGTATATATTTATTACATGCTTCCGCTCAAAAGCTTATGAGGTATTAGGAACTTTGAAATGGTACCATTTTACTTCTGTACTCTCCGGACTCATGTTGGTGTTCTGAAACTACAAAGTAGATTTTTAAACACCTATCTTTGTCAGATGCAACTTTGACCCGGCAGAAGATATTCCTTTGGAAAAAATGATTTGAATTGGATTGGTGTAACTGTTGTTTCTAGAGGTGGTGACAGGCTTTCAGCTACTTGAATAGGGCAAGGCAGGATTCATGAAACGTATACAACCTTTGAGCGTATGTAAATTGGCATATCCAGAAAGGAGCAGTTTGTACTACTGTCAAAACAGTTTCTCTCCACTTCTGGAAATATCCAGAGCTATGTAAAGCATACAACTGAGCTTTAATCTCATGAAGAAAGAGGTTTAAATGCAAAAAAGAAAACAAAAGCTTATCGTACTGGTGACATTTTCATTATATAGATTCCAAAAGAGTGCTTTAATTGAAAGGAGCTGAAAACACACAATGGGATGTAAACGTAAATAACTATCAATATCATATTTCCCATCCTTGCATACCACCTACATTATAAAAATAAGCAAAGCAGGACATATGACCGCGTCGCCTAATGGATAAGGCGTCTGACTTCGGATCAGAAGATTGAGGGTTCGAGTCCCTTCCTGGTCGGTTTTTGCCAATGGTCACACAACTCAGATTTCCATTCAGAATGGAAGCAGGCTCTTCCAATACTCTTATAGCCATCATGTTCTCATTCCTAATTATTCATAAAGTGGAGTACACACTGCCCAGTCATTTAGATTGCATCTTCAGCCTAAAATCTTGTTCATGTTAGTGGCATTAAGAAGTGCTTCTTTGTACACGCACTGAATATGTAATGGGGTTGCAGAATTTTGACTTGACAGAATGGGTTTTTAGCTTAAGGGTGTGTAGATGAAATGCAAGGTGTGTAAGTATGTGTTCATGGAGTGCTTCAAGTGTAAAATCTGTATGATTTGTGCAGTTAAAGTGCTAATTTTGCCTACGAGAAAGAGAAGTACTACAGAAGAATTATAAAGGATTGGCACATTGGCTGCCTTTGCTGATGACACAGTTGGCTAATTTGTAAAGCATTGGTCTATTAAGTTGCAGAGTGTGGTTGAACTTGGTTAGGAGACTTGGTGCCTGTTTCTGTGTCCTGCTGAAGACAAGGACTGCTTGATACCACTGTCAAAGCCCAGTTTATTGAGAAAAGCATCCCGGAAAGAAGAAGTGTTGAGTCGAAAGTGGTTCTCCTCCAATTTCTCTCCACTTGCTCGAAATGCAGAGCCTACATTATAGCACAGAACAGAGTGTTAAAGTCGGGGATGGAAGAGGATGAAAATGGGAAGTTTACTTATGGAGAGAACTGAGAAATGTCCTGTGTGCAGACACCAGTGTTTGACAATTGAATACATTTAAATAATGCCTCTAGACTGCAAGTGTTTATCTGTGCCTCAGTGGCCTAATGGATAAGGCACTGTACTCTTAAGCCAGGGATTGTGCGTTCGAGTCCCATCTGAGGTGAAAACCAATATCCACTCTTACATTTCCAGAAAACTTTATAAATTTATTACATGCTTCCGCTCAGAAGCTTATGAGGTATTAGGAACTTTGAAATGGTACCATTTTACTTCTGTACACTTCAGGGTCATGTTGGTGTTCTGAAACTACAAAGTAGATTTTTAAACACCTATGTTTGTCAGATGCAACTTTGACCCGGCAGAAGATATTCCTTTGGAAAAAATGATTTGAATTGGATTGGTGTAACTGTTGTTTCTAGAGGTGGTGACAGGCTTTCAGCTACTTGAATAGGGCAAGTCAGGATTCATGAAACGTATACAACCTTTGAGCGTGTGTAAATTGGCATATCCAGAAAGGAGCAGTTTTTACTACTGTCAAAACAGTTTCTCTCCACTTCTAGAAATATCCAGAGCTATGTAAAGCATACAACTGAGCTTTATTCTCATGAAGAAAGAGGTTTAAATGCAAAAAAGAAAACAAAAGCTTATCGTACTGGTGACATTTTCATTATATAGATTCCAAAAGAGTGCTTTAATTGAAAGGAGCTGAAAACACACAATGGGATGTAAACCTAAATAACTATCAATATCATATTTCCCATCCTTGCATAGCACCTACATTATAAAAATAAACACAGCAGGGCATATGACCGTGTGGCCTAATGGATAAGGCGTCTGACTTCGTATCAGAAGATTGAGGGTTCGAGTCCCTTCGTGGTCGGTTTTTGCCAATGGTCACACAACTCAGATTTCCATTCAGAATGGAAGCAGGCTCTTCCAATACTCTTATAGCCATCATGTTCTCATTCCTAATTATTCATGAAGTGGAGTACATACTGCACAGCCATTTAGATTGCATCTTCAGCCTAAAATCTTGTTCATGTTAGTGGCATTAAGAAGTGCTTCTACGTACACGCACGGAATATGTAATAGGGTTGCAGAATTTTGACTTGACAGAATGGGTTTTTAGCTTAAGGGTGTGTAGATGAAATGCAAGGTGTGTAAGTATGTGTTCATGGAGTGCTTCAAGTGTAAAATCTGTATGATTTGTGCAGTTAAAGTGCTAATTTTGCCTACGAGAAAGAGAAGTACTACAGAAGAATTATAAAGGATTGGCACATTGGCTGCCTTTGCTGATGACACAGTTGGCTAATTTGTGAAGCATTGGTCTATTAAGTTGCAGAGTGTGGTTGAACTTGGTTAGGAGACTTGGTGCCTGTTTCTGTGTCCTGCTGAAGACAAGGACGGCTTGATACCACTGTCAAAGCCCAGTTTATTGAGAAAAGCATTCAGGAAAGAAGAAGTGTTGAGTCGAGAGGGGTTCTCCTCCAATTTCTCTCCACTTGCTTGAAATGCAGAGAGTCCATTATAGCACAGAACAGAGTGTTAAAGTCGGGGATGGAAGAGGATGAAAATGGGAAGTTTACTTATGGAGAAAACTGAGAAATGTCCTGTGTGCAGACACCAGTGTTTGACGATTGAATACATTTAAATAATGCCTCTAGACTGCAAGTGTTTATCTGTGCCTCAGTGGCCTAATGGATAAGGCACTGGCCTCCTAAGCCAGGGATTGTGGTTTCGAGTCCCATCTGAGGTGAAAACCAATATCCACTTTTACTTTTCCAGAAAAATTGATATATTTATTACATGCTTCCGCTCAGAAGCTTATGTGGTATTAGGAACTTTGAAATGGTACCATTTTACTTCTGTACTCTTCAGAGTCATGTTGGTGTTCTGAAACTACAAAGTAGATTTTTAAACACCTATCTTTGTCAGATGCAACTTTGACCCGGCAGAAGATATTCCTTTGGAAAAAATGATTTGAATTGGATTGGTGTAACTGTTGTTTCTAGAGGTGGTGACAGGCTTTCAGCTACTTGAATAGGGCAAGTCAGGATTCATGAAACGTATACAACCTTTGAGCGTGTGTAAATTGGCATATCCAGAAAGGAGCAGTTTTTACTACTGTCAAAACAGTTTCTCTCCACCTCTAGAAATATCCAGAGCTATGTAAAGCATACAACTGAGCTTTATTCTCATGAAGAAAGAGGTTTAAATGCAAAAAAGAAAACAAAAGCTTATCGTACTGGTGACATTTTCATTATATAGATTCCAAAAGAGTGCTTTAATTGAAAGGAGCTGAAAACACACAATGGGATGTAAACCTAAATAACTATCAATATCATATTTCCCATCCTTGCATACTACCTACATTATAAAAATAAGCACAGCAGGACATATGACCACGTGGCCTAATGGATAAGGTGTCTGACTTTGGATCAGAAGATTGATGGTTCGAGTCCCTTCGTGGTCGGTTTTTGACAATGGACACACAACTCAGCTTTCCGTTCAGAATGGAAGCAGGCTCTTCCAATACTCTTATAGCCATCATGTTCTCATTCCTAATTATTCATGAAGTGGAGTACATACTGCACAGTCATTTAGATTGCATCTTCAGCCTAAAATCTTGTCCATGTTAGTGGCATTAAGAAGTGCTTCTATGTACACGCACTAAATATGTAATAGGTTTGCAGAATTTTGACTTGACAGAATGGGTTTTTAGCTTAAGGGTGTGTAGATGAAATGCAAGGTGTGTAAGTATGTGTTCATGGAGTGCTTCAAGTGTAAAAATATGTATGATTTGTGCAGTTAAAGTGCTAATTTTGCCTACAAGAAAGAAAAGTACTACAGAAGAATTATAAAGGATTGGCACATTGGCTGCCTTTGCTGATGACACAGTTGGCTAATTTGTAAAGCATTGGTCTATTAAGTTGCAGAGTGTGGTTGAACTTGGTTAGGAGACTTGGTGCCTGTTTCTGTGTCCTGCTGAAGACAAGGACGGCTTGATACCACTGTCAAAGTCTAGTTTATTGAGAAAAGCATCCAGGAAAGAAGAAGTGTTGAGTCGAAAGTGGTTCTCCTCCAATTTCTCTCCACTTGCTCGAAATGCAGAGCCTCCATTATAGCACAGAACAGAGTGTTAAAGTCGGGGATGGAAGAGGATGAAAATGGGAAGTTTACTTATGGAGAGAACTGAGAAATGTCCTGTGTGCAGACACCAGTGTTTGACGATTGAATACATTTAAATAATGCCTCTAGACTGCAAGTGTTTATCTGTGCCTAAGTGGCCTAATGGATAAGGCACTGGCCTCCTAAGTCAGGGATTATGGGTTCTCGTCCCATCTGAGGTGAAAACCAATATCCACTCTTACTTTTCCATAAAAATTGATATATTTATTACATGCTTCCACTCAGAAGCTTATGTGGTATTAGGAACTTTGAAATGGTACCATTTTACTTCTGTACTCTTCAGAGTCATGTTGGTGTTCTGTAACTACAAAGTAGATTTTTAAACACCTATCTTTGTCAGATGCAACTTTGACCCGGCAGAAGATATTCCTTTGGAAAAAATGATTTGAATTGGATTGGTGTAACTGTTGTTTCTAGAGGTGGTGACAGGCTTTCAGCTACTTGAATAGGGCAAGTCAGGATTCATGAAACGTATACAACCTTTGAGCGTGTGTAAATTGGCATATCCAGAAAGGAGCAGTTTTTACTACTGTCAAAACTGTTTCTCTTCGGATCAGAAGATTGAGGGTTCGAGTCCCTTCGTGGTCGGTTTTTGCCAATGGACACACAACTCAGCTTTCCGTTCAGAATGGAAGCAGGCTCTTCCAATACTCTTATAGCCATCATGTTCTCATTCCTAATTATTCATGAAGTGGAGTACATATTGCACAGTCATTTAGATTGCATCTTCAGCCTAAAATCTTGTCCATGTTAGTGGCATTAAGAAGTGCTTCTATGTACACGCACTGAATATGTAATAGGTTTGCAGAATTTTGACTTGACAGAATGGGTTTTTAGCTAAAGGGTGTGTAGATGAAATGCAAGGTGTGTAAGTATGTGTTCATGGAGTGCTTCAAGTGTAAAAATATGTATGATTTGTGCAGTTAAAGTGCTAATTTTGCCTAGAAGAAAGAAAAGTACTACAGAAGAATTATAAAGGATTGGCACATTGGCTGCCTTTGCTGATGACACAGTTGGCTAATTTGTAAAGCATTGGTCTATTAAGTTGCAGAGTGTGGTTGAACTTGGTTAGGAGACTTGGTGCCTGTTTCTGTGTCCTGCTGAAGACAAGGACGGCTTGATACCACTGTCAAAGCCCAGTTTATTGAGAAAAGCATCCAGGAAAGAAGAAGTGTTGAGTCAAAAGTGGTTCTCCTCCAATTTCTCTCCACTTGCTCGAAATGCAGAGCCTCCATTATAGCACAGAACAGAGTGTTAAAGTAGGGGATAGAAGAGGATGAAAATGGGAAGTTTACTTATGGAGAGAACTGAGAAATGTCCTGTGTGCAGACACCAGTGTTTGACGATTGAATACATTTATATAATGCCTCTAGACTGCAAGTGTTCATCTGTGCCTCAGTGGCCTAATGAATAAGGCACTGGCCTCCTAAGCCAGGGATTGTGGGTTCAAGTCCCATCTGAGGTGAAAACCAATATCCACTATTACTTTTCTAGAAAAATTTATATATTTATTACATGCTTCCGCTCAGAAGCTTATGAGGTATTAGGAACTTTGAAATGGTACCATTTTACTTCTGTACTCTTCAGGGTCATGTTGGTGTTCTGAAACCACAAAGTAGATTTTTAAACACCTATCTTTGTCAGATGCAACTTTGACCCGGCAGAAGATATACCTTTGGAAAAAATGATTTGAATTGGATTGGTGTAACTGTTGTTTCTAGAGGTGGTGACAGGCTTTCAGGTACTTGAATAGGGCAAGTCAGGATTCATGAAACGTATACAACATTTGAGCGTGTGTAAATTGGCATATCCAGAAAGGAGCAGTTTGTACTACTGTCAAAACAGTTTCTCTCCACTTCTGGAAATATCCAGAGCTATGTAAAGCATACAACTGAGCTTTAATCTCATGAAGAAAGAGGTTTAAATGCAAAAAAGAAAACAAAAGCTTATCAAACTGGTGACATTCTCATTATATAGATTCCAAAAGAGTGCTTTAATTGAAAGGAGCTGAAAACACACAATGGGATGTAAACCTAAATAACTATCAATATCATATTTCCCATCCTTGCATACCACCTACATTATAAAAATAAGCGCAGCAGGACATATGACCGCGTGGCCTAATGCATAAGGCATCTGACTTCGGATCAGAAGATTGAGGGTTCGAGTCCCTTCGTGGTCGGTTTTTGCCAATGGTCACACAACTCAGATTTCCATTCAGAATGGAAGCAGGCTCTTCCAATACTCTTATAGCCATCATGTTCTCATTCCTAATTATTCATGAAGTGGAGTACATACTGCACAGTCATTTAGATTGCATCTTCAGCCTAAAATCTTGTTCATGTTAGTGGCATTAAGAAGTGCTTCTATGTACAGGCACGGAATATGTAATAGGGTTGCAGAATTTTGACTTGACAGAATGGGTTTTTAGCTTAAGGGTGTGTAGATGAAATGCAAGGTGTGTAAGTATGTGTTCATGGAGTGCTTCAAGTGTAAAATCTGTATGATTTGTGCAGTTAAAGTGCTAATTTTGCCTACGAGAAAGAGAAGTACTAGAGAAGAATTATAAAGGATTGGCACATTGGCTGCCTTTGCTGATGACACAGTTGGCTAATTTGTGAAGCATTGGTCTATTAAGTTGCAGAGTGTGGTTAAACTTGGTTAGGAGAATTGGTGCCTGTTTCTGCGTCCTGCTGAAGATAAGGACGGCTTGATACCACTGTCAAAGCCCAGTTTATTAAGAAACGCATCCAGGAAAGAAGAAGTGTTGAGTCGAGAGTGGTTCTCCTCCAATTTCTCTCCACTTGCTCGAAATGCAGAGAGTCCATTATAGCACAGAACAGAGTGTTAAAGTCGGGATGGAAGAGGATGAAAATGGGAAGTTTACTTATGGAGAGAACTGAGAAATGTCCTGTGTGCAGACACCAGTGTTTGACAATTGAATACATTTAAATAATGCCTCTAGACTGCAAGTGATTATCTGTGCCTCAGTGGCCTAATGGATAAGGCACTGGCCTCCTAAGCCAGGGATTGTGGGTTCGAGTCCCATCTGAGGTGAAAACCAATATCCACTCTTACTTTTCCAGAAAAATTGATATATTTATTACATGCTTCCGCTCAGAAGCTTATGTGATATTAGGAACTTTGAAATGGTACCATTTTACTTCTGTACTCTTCGGAGTCATGTTGGTGTTCTGAAACTACAAAGTAGATTTTTAAACACCTATCTTTGTCAGATGCAACTTTGACCCGGCAGAAGATATTCCTTTGGAAAAAAATATTTGAATTGGATTGGTGTAACTGTTGTTTCCCGAGGTGGTGACAGGCTTTCAGCTACTTGAATAGGGCAAGTCAGGATTCATGAAACGTATGCAACCTTTGAGCGTGTGTAAATTGGCATATCCAGAAAGGAGCCGTTTTTACTACTGTCAAAACAGTTTCTCTCCACCTCTAGAAATATCCAGAGCTATGTAAAGCATACAACTGAGCTTTATTCTCATGAAGAAAGAGGTTTAAATGAAAAAAAGAAAACAAAAGCTTATCGTACTGGTGACATTTTCATTATATAGATTCCAAAAGAGTGCTTTAATTGAAAGGAGCTGAAAACACACAATGGGATGTAAACCTAAATAACTATCAATATCATATTTCCCATCCTTGCATACCACCTACATTATAAAAATAAGCACAGCAGGACATATGACCGCTTGGCCTAATGGATAAGGCGTCTGACTTCGGATCAGAAGATTGAGGGTTCGAGTCCCTTCGTGGTCGGTTTTTGCCAATGGTCACACAACTCAGATTTCCATTCAGAATGGAAGCAGGCTCTTCCAATACTCTTATAGCCATCATGTTCTCATTCCTAATTATTCATGAAGTGGAGTACATACTGCACAGTCATTTAGATTGCATCTTCAGCCTAAAATCTTGTTCATGTTAGTGGCATTCAGAAGTGCTTCTATGTACACGCACGGAATATGTAATAGGGTTGCAGAATTTTGACTTGACAGAATGGGTTTTTAGCTTAAGGGTGTGTAGATGAAATGCAAGGTGTGTAAGTATGTGTTCATGGAGTGCTTCAAGTGTAAAATCTGTATGATTTGTGCAGTTAAAGTGCTCGAGAAAGAGAAGTACTACAGAAGAATTATAAAGGATTGGCACATTGGCTGCCTTTGCTGATGACACAGTTGGCTAATTTGTGAAGCATTGGTCTATTAAGTTGCAGAGTGTGGTTGAACTTGGTTAGGAGACTTGGTGCCTGTTTCTGTGTCCTGCTGAAGACAAGGACGGCTTGATACCACTGTCAAAGCCCAGTTTATTGAGAAAAGCATCCAGGAAAGAAGAAGTGTTGAGTCGAAAGTGGTTCTCCTCCAATTTCTCTCCACTTGCGCGAAATGCAGAGCCTCCATTATAGCACAGAACAGAGTGTTAAAGTCGGGGATGGAAGAGGATGAAAATGGGAAGTTTAATTATGGAGAGAACTGAGAAATGTCCTGTGTGCAGACACCAGTGTTTGATGATTGAATACATTTAAATAATGCGTCTAGACTGCAAGTGTTTATCTATGCCTCAGTGGCCTAATGGATAAGGCACTGGCCTCCTAAGCCAGGGATTGTGGGTTCGATTCCCACCTGAGGTGAAAACCATTATCCACTCTTACTTTTCCAGAAAAATTGATATATTTATTACATGCTTCCGCTCAGAAGCTTATGTGGTATTAGGAACTTTGAAATGGTACCATTTTACTTCTGTACTCTTCAGAGTCATGTTGGTGTTCTGAAACTACAAAGTAGATTTTTAAACACCTATCTTTGTCAGATGCAACTTTGACCCGGCAGAAGATATTCCTTTGGAAAAAATGATTTGAATTGGATTGGTGTAACTGTTGTTTCTAGAGGTGGTGACAGGCTTTCAGCTACTTGAATAGGGCAAGTCAGGATTCATGAAACGTATACAACCTTTGAGCGTGTGTAAATTGGCATATCCAGAAAGGAGCAGTTTTTACTACTGTCAAAACAGTTTCTCTCCACCTCTAGAAATATCCAGAGCTATGTAAAGCATACAACTGAGCTTTATTCTCATGAAGAAAGATGTTTAAATGCAAAAAAGAAAACAAAAGCTTATCGTACTGGTGACATTTTCAATATATAGATTCCAAAAGAGTGCTTTAATTGAAAGGAGCTGAAAACACACAATGGGATGTAAACCTAAATAACTATAAATATCATATTTCCCATTCTTGCATACCACCTACATTATAAAAATAAGCACAGCATGACATATGACTGCGTGGCCTAATGGATAAGGCGTCTGACTTCGGATCAGAAGATTGAGGGTTTGAGTCCCTTCGTGGTCGTTTTTTGCCAATGGTCACACAACTCAGCTTTCCATTCAGAATGGAAGCAGGCTCTTCCAATACTCATATAGCCATCATGTTCTCATTCCTAATTATTCGTGAAGTGGAGTACATACTGCACAGTCATTTAGATTGCATCTTCAGCCTAAAATCTTGGTCAAGTTAGTGGCATTAAGAAGTGCTTCTATGTACACGCACTGAATATGCAATAGGGTTGCAGAATTTTGACTTGACAGAATGGGTTTTTAGCTTAAGGGTGTGTAGATGAAATGCAAGGTGTGTAAGTATGTGTTCATGGAGTTCTTCAAGTGTAAAATCTGTATGATTTGTGCAGTTAAAGTGCTAATTTTGCCTACGAGAAAGAAAAGTACTACAGAAGAATTATAAAGGATTGGCACATTGGCTGCCTTTGCTGATGACACATTTGGCTAATTTTTGAAGCATTGGTCTATTAAGTTGCAGAGTGTGGTTGAACTTGGTTAGGAGACTTGGTGCCTCTTTCTGTGTCCTGCTGAAGACAAGGACGGCTTGATACCACTGTCAAAGCCCAGTTTATTGAGAAAAGCATTCAGGAAAGAAGAAGTGTTGAGTCGAGAGGGGTTCTCCTCCAATTTCTCTCCACTTGCTCGAAATGCAGAGAGTCCATTATAGCACAGAACAGAGTGTTAAAGTCGGGGATGGAAGAGGATGAAAATGGGAAGTTTACTTATGGAGAGAACTGAGAAATGTCCTGTGTGCAGACACCAGTGTTTGACGATTGAATACATTTAAATAATGCCTCTAGACTGCAAGTGTTTATCTGTGCCTCAGTGGCCTAATGGATAAGGCTCTGGCCTCCTAAGCCAGGGATTGTGGGTTCGAGTCCCATTTGAGGTGAAAACCAATATCCACACTTACTTTTCCAGAAAAATTGATATATTTATTACATGCTTCCACTCAGAAGCTTATGTGGTATTAGGGACTTTGAAATGGTACCATTTTACTTCTGTACTCTTCAGAGTCATGTTGGTGTTCTGAAACTACAAAGTAGATTTTTAAACACCTATCTTTGTCAGATGCAACTTTGACCCGGCAGAAGATATTCCTTTGGAAAAAATGATTTGAATTGGATTGGTGTAACTGTTGTTTCTAGAGGTGGTGACAGGCTTTCAGCTACTTGAATAGGGCAAGTCAGGATTCATGAAATGTATACAACCTTTGAGCGTGTGTAAATTGGCATATCCAGAAAGGAGCAGTTTTTACTACTGTCAAAACAGTTTCTCTCCACCTCTAGAAATATCCAGAGCTATGTAAAGCATACAACTGAGCTTTATTCTCATGAAGAAAGAGGTTTAAATGCAAAAAAGAAAACAAAAGCTTATCGTACTGGTGACATTTTCATTATATAGATTCCAAAAGAGTGCTTTAATTGAAAGGATCTGAAAACACACAATGGGATGTAAACCTAAATAACTATAAATATCATATTTCCCATTCTTGCATACCACCTACATTATAAAAATAAGCACAGCAGGACATGGGACCGCGTGGCCTAATGGATAAGGCGTCTGACTTCGGATCAGAAGATTGAGGGTTCGAGTCCCTTCGTGGTCGGTTTTTGCCAATGGTCACACAACTCAGCTTTCCATTCAGAATGGAAGCAGGCTCTTCCAATACTCATATAGCCATCATGTTCTCATTCCTAATTATTCATGAAGTGAAGTACATACTGCTCAGTCATTTAGATTGCATCTTCAGCCTAAAATCTCGTTCATGTTAGTGGCATTAAGAAGTGCTTCTATGTACACGCACTGAATATGTAATAGGGTTGCAGAATTTTGACTTGACAGAATGGGTTTTTAGCTTAAGGGTGTGTAGATGAAATGCAAGGTGTGTAAGTATGTGTTCATGGAGTGCTTCAAGTGTAAAATCTGTATGATTTGTGCAGTTAAAGTGCTAATTTTGCCTACGAGAAAGAAAAGTACTACAGAAGAATTATAAAGGATTGGCACATTGGCTGCCTTTGCTGATGACACAGTTGGCTAATTTGTGAAGCATTGGTCTATTAAGTTGCAGAGTGTGGTTGAACTTGGTTAGGAGACTTGGTGCCTGTTTCTGTGTCCTGCTGAAGACAAGGATGGCTTGATACCACTGTCAAAGCCCAGTTTATTGAGAAAATCATTCAGGAAAGAAGAAGTGTTGAGTCGAGAGGGGTTCTCCTCCAATTTCTCTCCACTTGCTCGAAATGCAGAGAGTCCATTATAGCACAGAACAGAGTGTTAAAGTCGGGGATCGAAGAGGATGAAAATGGGAAGTTTACTTATGGAGAGAACTAAGAAATGTCCTTTGTGCAGACACCAGTGTTTGACGATTGAATACATTTAAATAATGCCTCTAGACTGCAAGTGTTTATCTGTTCCTCAGTGGCCTAATGGATAGGGCATTGGCCTTCTAAGCCAGGGATTGTGGGTTCGAGTCCCATCTGAGGTGAAAACCAATATCCTCTCTTACTTTTCCAGAAAAATTGATATATTTATTACATGCTTCCGCTCAGAAGCTTATGTGGTATTAGGAACTTTGAAATGGTACCATTTTACTTCTGTACTCTTCAGAGTCATGTTGGTGTTCTGAAACTACAAAGTAGATTTTTAAACACCTATCTTTGTCAGATGCAACTTTGACCCGGCAGAAGATATTCCTTTGGAAAAAATGATTTGAATTGGATTGGTGTAACTGTTGTTTCTAGAGGTGGTGACAGGCTTTCAGCTACTTGAATAGGGCAAGTCAGGATTCATGAAACGTATACAACCTTTGAGCGTATGTAAATTGGCATATCCAGAAAGGAGCAGTTTTTACTACTGTCAAAACAGTTTCTCTCCACCTCTAGAAATATCCAGAGCTATGTAAAGCATACAACTGAGCTTTATTCTCATGAAGAAAGAGGTTTATCAGCAAAAAAGAAAACAAAAGCTTATCGTACTGGTGACATTTTCATTATATAGATTCCAAAAGAGTGCTTTAATTGAAAGGAGCTGAAAACACACAATGGGATGTAAACCTAAATAACTATAAATATCATATTTCCCATTCTTGCATACCACCTACATTATAAAAATAAGCTCAGCAGGACATATGACCGCGTGGCCTAATGGATAAGGCGTCTGACTTCGGATCAGAAGATTGAGGGTTCGAGTCCCTTCGTGGTCGGTTTTTGCCAATGGTCACACAACTCAGCTTTCCATTCAGAATGGAAGCAGGCTCTTCCAATACTCATATAGCCATTGTGTTCTCATTCCTAATTATTCATGAAGTGGAGTACATACTGCACAGTCATTTAGATTGCATCTTCAGCCTAAAATCTTGTTCATGTTAGTGGCATTAAGAAGTGCTTCTATGTACACGCACTGAATATGTAATAGGGTTGCAGAATTTTGACTTGACAGAATGCGTTTTTAGCTTAAGGGTGTGTAGATGAAATGCAAGGTGTGTAAGTATGTGTTCATGGAGTGCTTCAAGTGTAAAATCTGTATGATTTGTGCAGTTAAAGTGCTAATTTTGCCTACGAGAAAGAGAAGTACTACAGAAGAATTATAAAGGATTGGCACATTAGCTGCCTTTGCTGATGACACAGTTGGCTAATTTGTGAAGCATTGGTCTATTAAGTTGCAGAGTGTGGTTGAACTTGGTTAGGAGACTTGGTGCCTGTTTCTGTGTCCTGCTGAAGACAAGGACGGCTTGATACCACTGTCAAAGCCCAGTTTATTGAGAAAAGCATCCAGGAAAGAAGAAGTGTTGAGTCGAAAGTGGTTCTCCTCCAATTTCTCTCCACTTGCGCGAAATGCAGAGCCTCCATTATAGCACAGAACAGAGTGTTAAAGTCGGGGATGGAAGAGGATGAAAATGGGAAGTTTACTTATGGAGAGAACTGAGAAATGTCCTGTGTGCAGACACCAGTGTTTAACAATTGAATACATTTAAATAATGCCTCTAGACTGCAAGTGTTTATCTGTACCTCAGTGGCCGAATGGATAAGGCACTGGCCTCCTAAGCCAGGGATTGTGGGTTCGAGTCCCATCTGAGGTGAAAACCAATATCCACTCTTACTTTTCCAGAAAAATTGATATATTTATTACATGCTTCCGCTCAGAAGCTTATGTGGTATTAGGAACTTTGAAATGATACCATTTTACTTCTGTACTCTTCAGAGTCATGTTGGTGTTCTGAAACTACAAAGTAGATTTTTAAACACCTATCTTTGTCAGATGCAACTTTGACCCGGCAGAAGATATTCCTTTGGAAAAAATGATTTGAATTGGATTGGTGTAACTGTTGTTTCTAGAGGTGGTGACAGGCTTTCAGCTACATGAATAGGGCAAGTCAGGATTCATGAAACGTATACAACCTTTGAGCGTGTGTAAATTGGCATATCCAGAAAGGAGCAGTTTTTACTACTGTCAAAACAGTTTCTCTCCACCTCTAGAAATATCCAGAGCTATGTAAAGCATACAACTGAGCT
>NC_141693.1:1545295988-1545300988 GCF_964263255.1 Lissotriton vulgaris | reverse complement strand
TGCGCGAAATGCAGAGCCTCCATTATAGCACAGAACAGAGTGTTAAAGTCGGGGATGGAAGAGGATGAAAATGGGAAGTTTAATTATGGAGAGAACTGAGAAATGTCCTGTGTGCAGACACCAGTGTTTGATGATTGAATACATTTAAATAATGCGTCTAGACTGCAAGTGTTTATCTATGCCTCAGTGGCCTAATGGATAAGGCACTGGCCTCCTAAGCCAGGGATTGTGGGTTCGATTCCCACCTGAGGTGAAAACCATTATCCACTCTTACTTTTCCAGAAAAATTGATATATTTATTACATGCTTCCGCTCAGAAGCTTATGTGGTATTAGGAACTTTGAAATGGTACCATTTTACTTCTGTACTCTTCAGAGTCATGTTGGTGTTCTGAAACTACAAAGTAGATTTTTAAACACCTATCTTTGTCAGATGCAACTTTGACCCGGCAGAAGATATTCCTTTGGAAAAAATGATTTGAATTGGATTGGTGTAACTGTTGTTTCTAGAGGTGGTGACAGGCTTTCAGCTACTTGAATAGGGCAAGTCAGGATTCATGAAACATATACAACCTTTGAGCGTGTGTAAATTGGCATATCCAGAAAGGAGCAGTTTTTACTACTGTCAAAACAGTTTCTCTCCACCTCTAGAAATATCCAGAGCTATGTAAAGCATACAACTGAGCTTTATTCTCATGAAGAAAGATGTTTAAATGCAAAAAAGAAAACAAAAGCTTATCGTACTGGTGACATTTTCATTATATAGATTCCAAAAGAGTGCTTTAATTGAAAGGAGCTGAAAACACACAATGGGATGTAAACCTAAATAACTATAAATATCATATTTCCCATTCTTGCATACCACCTACATTATAAAAATAAGCACAGCATGACATATGACCGCGTGGCCTAATGGATAAGGCGTCTGACTTCGGATCAGAAGATTGAGGGTTCGAGTCCCTTCGTGGTCGTTTTTTGCCAATGGTCACACAACTCAGCTTTCCATTCAGAATGGAAGCAGGCTCTTCCAATACTCATATAGCCATCATGTTCTCATTCCTAATTATTCGTGAAGTGGAGTACATACTGCACAGTCATTTAGATTGCATCTTCAGCCTAAAATCTTGGTCAAGTTAGTGGCATTAAGAAGTGCTTCTATGTACACGCACTGAATATGCAATAGGGTTGCAGAATTTTGACTTGACAGAATGGGTTTTTAGCTTAAGGGTGTGTAGATGAAATGCAAGGTGTGTAAGTATGTGTTCATGGAGTTCTTCAAGTGTAAAATCTGTATGATTTGTGCAGTTAAAGTGCTAATTTTGCCTACGAGAAAGAAAAGTACTACAGAAGAATTATAAAGGATTGGCACATTGGCTGCCTTTGCTGATGACACATTTGGCTAATTTTTGAAGCATTGGTCTATTAAGTTGCAGAGTGTGGTTGAACTTGGTTAGGAGACTTGGTGCCTCTTTCTGTGTCCTGCTGAAGACAAGGACGGCTTGATACCACTGTCAAAGCCCAGTTTATTGAGAAAAGCATTCAGGAAAGAAGAAGTGTTGAGTCGAGAGGGGTTCTCCTCCAATTTCTCTCCACTTGCTCGAAATGCAGAGAGTCCATTATAGCACAGAACAGAGTGTTAAAGTCGGGGATGGAAGAGGATGAAAATGGGAAGTTTACTTATGGAGAGAACTGAGAAATGTCCTGTGTGCAGACACCAGTGTTTGACGATTGAATACATTTAAATAATGCCTCTAGACTGCAAGTGTTAATCTGTGCCTCAGTGGCCTAATGGATAAGGCACTGGCCTCCTAAGCCAGGGATTGTGGGTTCGAGTCCCATTTGAGGTGAAAACCAATATCCACACTTACTTTTCCAGAAAAATTGATATATTTATTACATGCTTCCACTCAGAAGCTTATGTGGTATTAGGGACTTTGAAATGGTACCATTTTACTTCTGTACTCTTCAGAGTCATGTTGGTGTTCTGAAACTACAAAGTAGATTTTTAAACACCTATCTTTGTCAGATGCAACTTTGACCCGGCAGAAGATATTCCTTTGGAAAAAATGATTTGAATTGGATTGGTGTAACTGTTGTTTCTAGAGGTGGTGACAGGCTTTCTGCTACTTGAATAGGGCAAGTCAGGATTCATGAAATGTATACAACCTTTGAGCGTGTGTAAATTGGCATATCCAGAAAGGAGCAGTTTTTACTACTGTCAAAACAGTTTCTCTCCACCTCTAGAAATATCCAGAGCTATGTAAAGCATACAACTGAGCTTTATTCTCATGAAGAAAGAGGTTTAAATGCAAAAAAGAAAACAAAAGCTTATCGTACTGGTGACATTTTCATTATATAGATTCCAAAAGAGTGCTTTAATTGAAAGGATCTGAAAACACACAATGGGATGTAAACCTAAATAACTATAAATATCATATTTCCCATTCTTGCATACCACCTACATTATAAAAATAAGCACAGCAGGACATGGGACCGCGTGGCCTAATGGATAAGGCGTCTGACTTCGGATCAGAAGATTGAGGGTTCGAGTCCCTTCGTGGTCGGTTTTTGCCAATGGTCACACAACTCAGCTTTCCATTCAGAATGGAAGCAGGCTCTTCCAATACTCATATAGCCATCATGTTCTCATTCCTAATTATTCATGAAGTGGAGTACATACTGCTCAGTCATTTAGATTGCATCTTCAGCCTAAAATCTTGTTCATGTTAGTGGCATTAAGAAGTGCTTCTGTGTACACGCACTGAATATGTAATAGGGTTGCAGAATTTTGACTTGACAGAATGGGTTTTTAGCTTAAGGGTGTGTAGATGAAATGCAAGGTGTGTAAGTATGTGTTCATGGAGTGCTTCAAGTGTAAAATCTGTATGATTTGTGCAGTTAAAGTGCTAATTTTGCCTACGAGAAAGAAAAGTACTACAGAAGAATTATAAAGGATTGGCACATTGGCTGCCTTTGCTGATGACACAGTTGGCTAATTTGTGAAGCATTGGTCTATTAAGTTGCAGAGTGTGGTTGAACTTGGTTAGGAGACTTGGTGCCTGTTTCTGTGTCCTGCTGAAGACAAGGATGGCTTGATACCACTTTCAAAGCCCAGTTTATTGAGAAAATCATTCAGGAAAGAAGAAGTGTTGAGTCGAGAGGGGTTCTCCTCCAATTTCTCTCCACTTGCTCGAAATGCAGAGAGTCCATTATAGCACAGAACAGAGTGTTAAAGTCGGGGATGGAAGAGGATGAAAATGGGAAGTTTACTTATGGAGAGAACTAAGAAATGTCCTTTGTGCAGACACCAGTGTTTGACGATTGAATACATTTAAATAATGCCTCTAGACTGCAAGTGTTTATCTGTTCCTCAGTGGCCTAATGGATAGGGCATTGGCCTCCTAAGCCAGGGATTGTGGGTTCGAGTCCCATCTGAGGTGAAAACCAATATCCACTCTTACTTTTCCAGAAAAATTGATATATTTATTACATGCTTCCGCTCAGAAGCTTATGTGGTATTAGGAACTTTGAAATGGTACCATTTTACTTCTGTACTCTTCAGAGTCATGTTGGTGTTCTGAAACTACAAAGTAGATTTTTAAACACCTATCTTTGTCAGATGCAACTTTGACCCGGCAGAAGATATTCCTTTGGAAAAAATGATTTGAATTGGATTGGTGTAACTGTTGTTTCTAGAGGTGGTGACAGGCTTTCAGCTACTTGAATAGGGCAAGTCAGGATTCATGAAACGTATACAACCTTTGAGCGTATGTAAATTGGCATATCCAGAAAGGAGCAGTTTTTACTACTGTCAAAACAGTTTCTCTCCACCTCTAGAAATATCCAGAGCTATGTAAAGCATACAACTGAGCTTTATTCTCATGAAGAAAGAGGTTTAAATGCAAAAAAGAAAACAAAAGCTTATCGTACTGGTGACATTTTCATTATATACATTCCAAAAGAGTGCTTTAATTGAAAGGAGCTGAAAACACACAATGGGATGTAAACCTAAATAACTATAAATATCATATTTCCCATTCTTGCATACCACCTACATTATAAAAATAAGCACAGCAGGACATATGACCGCGTGGCCTAATGGATAAGGCGTCTGACTTCGGATCAGAAGATTGAGGGTTCGAGTCCCTTCGTGGTCGGTTTTTGCCAATGGTCACACAACTCAGCTTTCCATTCAGAATGGAAGCAGGCTCTTCCAATACTCATATAGCCATCGTGTTCTCATTCCTAATTATTCATGAAGTGGAGTACATAGTGCACAGTCATTTAGATTGCATCTTCAGCCTAAAATCTTGTTCATGTTAGTGGCATTAAGAAGTGCTTCTATGTACACGCACTGAATATGTAATAGGGTTGCAGAATTTTGACTTGACAGAATGGGTTTTTAGCTTAAGGGTGTGTAGATGAAATGCAAGGTGTGTAAGTATGTGTTCATGGAGTGCTTCAAGTGTAAAATCTGTATGATTTGTGCAGTTAAAGTGCTAATTTTGCCTACGAGAAAGAGAAGTACTACAGAAGAATTATAAAGGATTGGCACATTAGCTGCCTTTGCTGATGACACAGTTGGCTAATTTGTGAAGCATTGGTCTATTAAGTTGCAGAGTGTGGTTGAACTTGGTTAGGAGACTTGGTGCCTGTTTCTGTGTCCTGCTGAAGACAAGGACGGCTTGATACCACTGTCAAAGCCCAGTTTATTGAGAAAAGCATCCAGGAAAGAAGAAGTGTTGAGTCGAAAGTGGTTCTCCTCCAATTTCTCTCCACTTGCGCGAAATGCAGAGCCTCCATTATAGCACAGAACAGAGTGTTAAAGTCGGGGATGGAAGAGGATGAAAATGGGAAGTTTACTTATGGAGAGAACTGAGAAATGTCCTGTGTGCAGACACCAGTGTTTGACAATTGAATACATTTAAATAATGCCTCTAAACTGCAAGTGTTTATCTGTACCTCAGTGGCCGAATGGATAAGGCACTGGCCTCCTAAGCC
>NC_141693.1:1545285988-1545290988 GCF_964263255.1 Lissotriton vulgaris | reverse complement strand
ACCCGGCAGAAGATATTCCTTTGGAAAAAATGATTTGAATTGGATTGGTGTAACTGTTGTTTCTAGAGGTGGTGACAGGCTTTCAGCTACATGAATAGGGCAAGTCAGGATTCATGAAACGTATACAACCTTTGGGCGTGTGTAAATTGGCATATCCAGAAAGGAGCAGTTTTTACTACTGTCAAAACAGTTTCTCTCCACCTCTAGAAATATCCAGAGCTATGTAAAGCATACAACTGAGCTTTATTCTCATGAAGAAAGAGGTTTAAATGCAAAAAAGAAAACAAAAGCTTATCGTACTGGAGACATTTTCATTATATAGATTCCAAAAGAGTGCTTTAATTGAAAGGAGCTGAAAACACACAATGGGATGTAAACCTAAATAACTATCAATATCATATTTCCCATCCTTGCATACCACCTACATTATAAAAATAAGCACAGCAGGACGTATGACCGCGTGGCCTAATGGATAAGGCGTCTGACTTCGGATCAGAAGATTGAGGGTTCGAGTCCCTTCGTGGTCTGTATTTGCCAATGGTCACACAACTCAGATTTCCATTCAGAATGGAAGCAGGCTCTTCCAATACTCTTATAGCCATCGTGTTCTCATTCCTAATTATTCATGAAGTGGAGTACATACTGCACAGTCATTTAGATTGCATCTTCAGCCTAAAATCTTGTTCATGTTAGTGGCATTAAGAAGTGCTTCTATGTACACGCACTGAATATGTAATAGGGTTGCAGAATTTTGACTTGACAGAATGGGTTTTTAGCTTAAGGGTGTGTAGATGAAATGCAAGGTGTGTAAGTATGTGTTCATGGAGTGCTTCAAGTGTAAAATCTGTATGATTTGTGCAGTTAAAGTGCTAATTTTGCCTACGAGAAAGAAAAGTACTACAGAAGAATTATAAAGGATTGGCACATTGGCTGCCTTTGCTGATGACACAGTTGGCTAATTTGTGAAGCATTGGTCTATTAAGTTGCAGAGTGTGGTTGAACTTGGTTAGGAGACTTGGTGCCTGTTTCTGTGTCCTGCTGAAGACAAGGACGGCTTAATACCACTGTCAAAGCCCAGTTTATTGAGAAAAGCATTCAGGAAAGAAGAAGTGTTGAGTCGAGAGGGGTTCTCCTCCAATTTCTCTCCACTTGCTCGAAATGCAGAGAGTCCATTATAGCACAGAACAGAGTGTTAAAGTCGGGGATGGAAGAGGATGAAAATGGGAAGTTTACTTATGGAGAGAACTGAGAAATGTCCTTTGTGCAGACACCAGTGTTTGACGATTGAATACATTTAAATAATGTCTCTAGACTGCAAGTGTTTATCTGTTCCTCAGTGGCCTAATGGATAAGGCACTGGCCTCCTAAGCCAGGGATTGTGGGTTCGAGTCCCATCTGAGGTGAAAACCAATATCCACTCTTACTTTTCCAGAAAAATTGATATATTTATTACATGCTTCCGCTCAGAAGCTTATGTGGTATTAGGAACTTTGAAATGGTACCATTTTACTTCTGTACTCTTCAGAGTCATGTTGGTGTTCTGAAACTACAAAGTAGATTTTTAAACACCTATCTTTGTCAGATGCAACTTTGACCCGGCAGAAGATATTCCATTGGAAAAAATGATTTGAATTGGATTGGTGTAACTGTTGTTTCTAGAGGTGGTGAGAGGCTTTCAGCTACTTGAATAGGGCAAGTCAGGATTCATGAAACGTATACAACCTTTTACCGTGTGTAAATTGGCATATCCAGAAAGGAGCAGTTTTTACTACTGTCAAAACAGTTTCTCTCCACCTCTAGAAATATCCAGAGCTACGTAAAGCATACAACTGAGCTTTATTCTCATGAAGAAAGAGGTTTAAATGCAAAAAAGAAAACAAAAGCTTATCGTACTGGTGACATTTTCATTATATAGATTCCAAAAGAGTGCTTTAATTGAAAGGAGCTGAAAACACACAATGGGATGTAAACCTAAATAACTATAAATATCATATTTCCCATTCTTGCATACCACCTACATTATAAAAATAAGCACAGCAGGGCATATGACCGCGTGGCCTAATGGATAAGGTGTCTGACTTCGGATCAGAAGATTGAGGGTTCGAGTCCCTTCGTGGTTGTTTTTTGCCAATGGTCACACAACTCAGATTTCCATTCAGAATGGAAGCAGGCTCTTCCAAAACTCTTATAGCCATCATGTTCTCATTCCTAATTATTCATGAAGTGGAGTACATACTGCACAGTCATTTAGATTGCATCTTCAGCCTAAAATCTTGTTCATGTTAGTGGCATTAAGAAGTGCTTCTATGTACACGCACGGAATATGTAATAGGGTTGCAGAATTTTGACTTGACAGAATGGGTTTTTAGCTTAAGGGTGTGTAGATGAAATGCAAGGTGTGTAAGTATGTGTTCATGGAGTGCTTCAAGTGTAAAATCTGTATGATTTGTGCAGTTAAAGTGCTAATTTTGCCTACGAGAAAGAGAAGTACTAGAGAAGAATTATAAAGGATTGGCACATTGGCTGCCTTTGCTGATGACACAGTTGGCTAATTTGTGAAGCATTGGTCTATTAAGTTGCAGAGTGTGGTTGAACTTGGTTAGGAGAATTGGTGCCTGTTTCTGTGTCCTGCTGAAGATAAGGACGGCTTGATACCACTGTCAAAGCCCGGTTTATTAAGAAACGCATCCAGGAAAGAAGAAGTGTTGAGTCGAGAGTGGTTCTCCTCCAATTTCTCTCCACTTGCTCGAAATGCAGAGAGTCCATTATAGCACAGAACAGAGTGTTAAAGTCGGGGATGGAAGAGGATGAAAATGGGAAGTTTACTTATGGAGAGAACTGAGAAATGTCCTGTGTGCAGACACCAGTGTTTGACAATTGAATACATTTAAATAATGCCTCTAGACGGCAAGTGATTATCTGTGCCTCAGTGGCCTAATGGATAAGGCACTGGCCTCCTAAGCCAGGGATTGTGGGTTTGAGTCCCATCTGAGGTGAAAACCAATATCCACTCTTAGTTTTCCAGAAAAATTGACATATTTATTACATGCTTCCGCTCAGAAGCTTATGTGGTATTAGGAACTTTGAAATGGTACCATTTTACTTCTGTACTCTTCAGAGTCATGTTGGTGTTCTGAAACTACAAAGTAGATTTTTAAACACCTATCTTTGTCAGATGCAACTTTGACCCGGCAAAAGATATTCCTTTGGAAAAAAATATTTGAATTGGATTGGTGTAACTGTTGTTTCTAGAGGTGTTGACAGGCTTTCAGCTACTTGAATAGGGCAAGTCAGGATTCATGAAACGTATACAACCTTTGAGCGTGTGTAAATTGGCATATCCAGAAAGGAGCAGTTTGTACTACTGTCAAAACAGTTTCTCTCCACTTCTGGAAATATCCAGAGCTATGTAAAGCATACAACTGAGCTTTAATCTCATGAAGAAAGAGGTTTAAATGCAAAGAAGAAAACAAAAGTTTATCGTACTGGTGACATTCTCATTATATAGATTCCAAAAGAGTGCTTTAATTGAAAGGAGCTGAAAAAACACAATGGGATGTAAACCTAAATAACTATCAATATCATATTTCCCATCCTTGCATACCACCTACATTATAAAAATAAGCACAGCAGGACATATGACCGCGTGGCCTAATGGATAAGGTGTCTGACTTCGGATCAGAAGATTGAGGGTTCGAGTCCCTTCGTGGTCGGTTTTTGCCAATGGTCACACAACTCAGCTTTCCATTCAGAATGGAAGCAGGCTCTTCCAATACTCTTATAGCCATCATGTTCTCATTCCTAATTATTCATGAAGTGGAGTACATACTGCACAGTCATTTAGATTGCATCTTCAGCCTAAAATCTTGTCCATGTTAGTGGCATTAAGAAGTGCTTCTATGTACACGCACTGAATATGTAATAGGGTTGCAGAATTTTGACTTGACAGAATGGGTTTTTAGCTTAAGGGTGTGTAGATGAAATGCAAGGTGTGTAAGTATGTGTTCATGGAGTGCTTCAAGTGTAAAAATCTGTATGATTTGTGCAGTTAAAGTGCTAGTTTTGCCTACGAGAAAGAAAAGTACTACAGAAGAATTATAAAGGTTTTGCACATTGGCTGCCTTTGCTGATGACACAGTTGGCTAATTTGTAAAGCATTGGTCTATTAAGTTGCAGAGTGTGGTTGAACTTGGTTAGCAGACTTGGTGCCTGTTTCTGTGTCCTGCTGAAGACAAGGACGGCTTGATACCACTGTCAAAGCCCAGTTTATTGAGAAAAGCATCCAGGAAAGAAGAAGTGTTGAGTCGAAAGTTGTTCTCCTCCAATTTCTCTCCACTTGCGCGAAATGCAGAGCCTCCATTATAGCACAGAACAGAGTGTTGTCGGGGATGGAAGAGGATGAAAATGGGAAGTTTACTTATGGAGAGAACTGAGAAATGTCCTGTGTGCAGACACCAGTGTTTGACGATTGAATACATTTAAATAATGCCTCTAGACTGCAAGTGTTCATCTGTGCCTCAGTGGCCTAATGGATAAGGCACTGGCCTCCTAAGCCAGGGATTGTGGGTTCGAGTCTCATCTGAGGTGAAAACCAATGGTCAGTATTACTTTTCTTGAAAAATTTATATATTTATTACATGCTTCCGCTCAGAAGCTTATGAGGTATTAGGAACTTTGAAATGGTACCATTTTACTTCTGTACTCTTCAGAGTCATGTTGGTGTTCTGAATCTACAAAGTAGATTTTTAAACACCTATCTTTGTCAGATGCAACTTTGACCCGGCAGAAGATATTCCATTGGAAAAAATGATTTGAATTGGATTGGTGTAACTGTTGTTTCTAGAGGTGGTGAGAGGCTTTCAGCTACTTGAATAGGGCAAGTCAGGATTCATGAAACGTATACAACCTTTGAGCGTGTGTAAATTGGCATATCCAGAAAGGAGCAGTTTTTACTACTGTCAAAACAGTTTCTCTCCACCTCTAGAAATATCCAGAGCTAC
>NC_141693.1:1545263488-1545278488 GCF_964263255.1 Lissotriton vulgaris | reverse complement strand
GTAAATTATGGCATAAATACACCAAGGCCGATCCTGAATTGCAATGGCCTCTACACGGGTCTTATGATTTGAGTAAAATACAATTTGTAGAGCAATGTATGTTTCAACGCAGGTCTAGACAAAATATGTTTGATTGTGTGCGAATGTGGGAGAAAGCGGCGCGTGAGCGAATGAAGCGTGAGGTTGCCTTGGCGGACAAAGAGCAGCGCAAGGCTGCTCGGGATAAGGCTTTACAGCTTGAGGAAAAGGAGGCTCAGGAGAAGAAAGAAAGGGAGGAACGGGAACGTAATTTGCAAACGACTGGCCAGTTTCCTATTCGCCGACCGCTTTATCCTGTCCTTAATAATGAAATTGATGATTTTTCTTTGCTAGATCGGTCACCGCCTCCGTATGTTACGCCGACGGCTCCAGCTGTGGATTCTGATGATGACGGACAGGATAAGTCGAGCAAGAAGGGTATATCTGCTCTCAGGTTTACTACGGAGAGGTCCGCTCATCTACGTAGTTGGGCTCGTAAAGTGAATAAACGTAGTGTTACTCAGGAGCAATTGGTATCAGAAAAGAAAGGGTGGTCGGATCTTGAATTGATGTACTTTTTGTCTAGTCTGGCGGATGAAGTAGTAGGCGCATATCGTGACCTTTCTGATACGTTAGAACCCAAAGCGTTGTCAGTGTACCGTGAAAATTTGACTAAAGGTGATTTTGATCTTTCAGATGTCGATGACCTGTTTGCGCAATTGATCAAGTTGCGGGATGAGACAACCCGATTGCGGGAGGAGCGGAAAAAGAGGCAAAAGGAGTCCGAATTGGAGAACAATGGGCAGGCCAAAGAGTGTTCTCTCCGTGGTTCAGAAAGAGTTCTGCGTTGCATGTTATGCCTATGCGTGAAGCTGCGCCTTTGTATGTTCCGCCGAAGGGGGAAGGTACGGATGAGGATAAATTATCGAAGGATGCGCAAGGGTATTTTGTGTATAACTGGGTTTACACGCCATGGAATAGAGCAGATGTCATGGCATTGAAAAATTCTTTACCTGATCTTCGGAAGAATCCAGCGGCATTTTATGAGGGGGTGGAGGGGGCTATATCGTCTTGTGTGATGACTCTCGTAGACATAGATTTGTTTTTTGGGCTGATATTACCACCTGATATGTGGCGACAAATTCGTAAAAATAATGATGAAACGATATTGGGAGCTACATGGAAAGAAATAAATGCTGCAGATTTAGACAGAGAACCAGCATGTAAGCCCTGTCAGCTAATCCTGGATCTACCGGCAGCTATCTTGAATAAATTAAAAACGCTTGTTCCATCCAAAAAGATTGATTGGACCATGTTAACGTCGTGCAAGCAGAAACCCGATGAAACGGTTTCAGATTTCTTTACACGCTTCGAGGAAGCCTTTCATGATTACAGTGGTCAATCTTTAACAGACGATACGGGTCGGCATTTGTTTGTAGATAAGTATGTAGCTAATCTCCTACCAGAGATTGCAAAGCGGTTGAAGTCGAGTGAAAGTTCCTGGGCCACGGCGACCCCTGCGTCCTTGTTAACTATGGCTCAGTATTATGAGCGGCAGGAAGTGGAGGCTAAAGAAAGTGTAGAGAAAAAGGCGAAGGAATTGAAAACGAAGGTGATGTTGGCACAGGTTCGGGGAACACAGGGCAGAGGGAACGATAGAGGTAGACGAGGTGGAGGAAACGCGTCGTATGGTCGTACGGACATTGCGGAGGATCAGTGTGCTTATTGTAAGGAGTTTGGGCATTGGGCCGAAGATTGTCCGGTACTTCGCGAACAGCGTAGTCAGCGTGGTCGAGGAAGTGGAAGGTCGAGAGGAGGTTATACTGGAGCGAGAGGTGGCGGAGGTGATCGTGGAAAGGTTGAGGAGAGGGGCCGTGGCCAGGGCGAACGGAATACGTTTGATAGACGGAATCAATATCAGATTTCGGAAGGAGAGAATGTGGAACACCAGGATTATGTGCATGCATAGGATTGCGTAGGATGGGGTAAGGAATCAGTTGAAGTGCCGGTAGATCAGCAAGGTCCATATGTAACAGCGGGTATTTTGGGTTCTACTGATCAATTTCTAGTCGACACAGGAGCTACTCGTAGCGCTCTGTCGAAAAACTTGGTTCCGAGGGCTCCCCTGTCTGGCGAAATGATTACGTGTGTAGGGTTTGATGGCACACCCTCCCCCAGCCCATTGTCCAAGCCCCTAGCACTATGCATTGACAAATATTTCAGTTTTGGCCAATTTTTGTTATCACCCCATACCCCAGACAATATCCTGGGCATTGATTTACTTAAATATTTTCGAGCGACAATACGTTGCGCTCCAGAGGGAGTGCGGGTTATTCTGAATGACAATTACCCTGACCCTGATGATTGCCCTGACCCTGACAGATTTTATGCCATTTTAGACATCCCTGCTTTGGCCTCTCTGCCGCACACGTTGTGGGCGACCTCAGATACGGATGTGGGAGAGATGCGTATTCCACCAATACATATTACTGTTAAGGAGGGGGGCCCTCTACCACGAGTGCCACAGTATAAGATTTCGAAAGAAGGTGAAATTGCACTGACACATATTGTTCAGGATTTGATTTCTGCAGGGGTGGTGGAGGAGGTCCCTTATAATGTTTGTAACAGCCCTATTCTACCGATTCTTAAGAGAGACGCAGATGGCAAGATCTATCGATTTATTATTGATTTGCGGGAGATAAATAAAATTGTCATTCCCCAATACCCGGTGGTGTCTGATATCACGACTTTGCTTACTTTGGTTCCACCGACGGCCACCACTTTTAGCGTGATTGACTTAAAGAATGCATTCTTTTCTATCCCTGTTCACCCAGACAGCAGATATCTGTTTGGTTTTACACTCAATAATAAATCGTATAGATTTTGTCGTGTTCCCCAAGGATATACTGAAAGCCCTAGCATCTACAGCCAGGCTTTGAAAAGGCAACTAGATTCCTTTAAATTGCAGTCCGGCGTTGCGCTCATCCAGTACGTGGATGACCTTCTGCTTGCCGCTGACTCCTATGCGCAATGTGAACAGAGTACGATTGAGTTGCTTTCCTTTCTGGCGCAACACAATCACAAGGTTTCCAAGAAAAAGCTCCAATACTGTAGACCCCAGGTGACCTACCTCGGTCATCTGTTGTCTAAGGAGGGACGTGCATTAACATCTGATCGAATTCAAGCAATTTTAGACACACCAGTCCCCCGCACGCAGAGAGATGTGCGTGCCTTCATAGGGTTGACGTCCTTTTGTAGGCAATGGATCATGGGATTTTCACATATCATAAAACCTTTGTTAGCGTTACTGTCCAAAGCTACACCAATGCCCCTTGAGTGGACAGATGAATGTCAGAAGGCTTTTGAACAGTTGAGGCAGGCCCTTTGTTCCGCACCCGTGTTAGGTACACCAGACTATACGAAACTTTTCACATTGTACGTGCACGAGAATGATGGGTGCGCGTTGTCAGTGTTAGTGCAATTACACGGGGATAAGCAGAGGCCATGTGCATATTTCTCTGCCATTTTGGATCCTGTAGCACGAGGGTTGCCTGGGTGTTTTCGAGCGGTAGCAGCAACAGCAGTAGCCATACGACAGAGTGAGGGCATAGTGTTATCACACAAATTGTTAGTGTTAGTCCCTCATGCAGTAGATGCCCTGTTAAACCAAACAAAGACTCAATACCTCACGAGTGCACGACTTACAGGATATGAGCTGACACTCTTAGCGCCACATATAACATTGAAAAGATGCGCTACTTTGAACCCTGCCACTTTATTGCCCTATCCGGCCGAGGAGGGTCAGGAAGAAAAACATCACGACTGTGTTTTCCTGACTAAGGAGCAGACAAAGGGTCGTGTTGACTTACAGGATGTGCCACTTCCTGATGTGGATGGGGAACTGTGGGTTGATGGATCGTGTTTAAGGCTGCCAGATGGAACGACTTCCGCAGCATACGCGATCACGACGCTTAAGACAGTGGTAGAAACAGCTAGGATACCACAAAAATCAGCTCAGGCAGCAGAGCTGATAGCTTTAACAAGAGCCTGCGAATTGAGTGCCGGATTATGTGTGAACATATACACGGACAGCCGGTATGCCTTTGGAGTGGCCCACGACTTTGGGCTTCTTTGGAGAGAACACGGGTTTCTGACATCACACGGAGAGCACATTATGCACGGAGAGCTAGTGCGTGATCTCCTAAATGCGTTGCTTGGCCCTAAGAAAGTAGCGATAGTAAAGTGCAGTGCCCATAAAAAGATTACGGATAAAGTGGGTCAAGGAAATGCCTTTGCAGACAGTATAGCAAGGCAAACGGCTATGTCCCGAACTAGCTCCCCCATGTACGTGGTACAATCACAGGCTGAGCGATGGAGTGATGCTAGAGCAGAGATATGGGATATCCAAAAATCAGCCACAGAATCTGAACTTGCGGCTTGGGCAGCAGATGGGGTACTAGATGACGAGGGTTGTTGGAGAAGCAAAGACATGGAGAAGTGGAAATTGCCTGCGGCGTACTTACAGGCGATGGTCCAGATGACACATGGACTGGCTCATGTCGGAGCTCTTGCAATAACTCGGCTTTTAACACGAGTTTGGGAGCATCCCGAGATTGCGAATACTGCAAAGAGAGTAGTGCAGACCTGCCTGGTATGTTTGCAACACAATCCTGGAAAGGGGACCCATACTCCGAAAGGAGGGTTCGTTCCACCCTCTGCACCGTTTGAGGTGCTTCAAATGGATTACATCCAACTCGAGCGTTGCAATAACCTGAAGTACGTCCTAGTGGTGGTGTGTGCTTTTAGCAAATGGGTTGAGGCCTACCCCACGAAAGACAATACAGCTTTGACAACAGCTAAGGTGTTGCTTAAGGAATTCTTTCCTCGCTTTGGAGTTTGCAAATTTTTGTGGAGCGATAATGGGCCCCATTTTGTTGGAAAGATTGTGGAATATGTACTGAAGGGGTTAGGGATTCAGCAAAAGTTCCACGCTGTATTCCACCCTCAGTCAGCAGGTTTGGTCGAGCGGTACAATGCCACGTTGAAGCTTAAGCTGGCCAAAATTGTGGCGTCTACATCATTGAAGTGGCCAGATGCGTTGCCGCTAGCACTACTATCTCTTAGATCAGTACCCCACTCACGAACCCGCCTTACGCCCTATGAGGTGGTGTTTGGCCACCCTATGAATATCTGGGGGGTGCCCAAGCCGCGATTAATACATGATGTGCCTTGTGTTATGATGAATGATTATTTGGCACGATTAACAAATGATTTGCTCTCTATTCATCAACAGGTTCGAGAAGCGCTCCCGGACAACTCTACTGGAGAGGGCCATGATCTTCGTCCTGGTGACCATGTAATGGTCTGCTCGTTTGAGAGAGCAAGCAGTCTGGAGCCTAGGTGGAAGGGCCCCGAGCAGGTCCTCCTGGCGACCCGCACCGCAGTACGAGTGACAAACAGGAAGCGGTGGGTGCATTCGACACATTGTCGCCATGTCTCTCCGGATCTGGTGACTCCTGCTGTGTTGACTGATTATAAGGAGATTTTGGAGAAAGAAAAGAGCCCAGCTGTGACGTCGGCCGAAGTGGAGGGAGTCTTCCCGGACCAATCTGCTATCGGAAGAGAGCGCTACGACCTACGTCCACGATAAGAAGATTTTTGTGTTCCTTTTTTTTTAATGACTGGTTGGTTACCGCTCCAGGTTTGTGAAACGGAAACCGGGAATTCCAAGGGGGGGGATCAGTTCTGCCAGAGTAGCGACACCCGTCTTGGCCCGGAGAAGAAAACAACGGCTACCTCGGAGTTCAGCACCGCATTTTTCTTTTTTTTAGGTCTACACGTACGTGTATCTGAGACAATTTGTGGACCATTTGCAAACAATTGGTGCTATTTGAGATTTTGCACGAACAATCTTGAAATATGGCATCAACGGCATCTCGTAATAAGAAAATATTGGGTGCCTTTCTCTTTGTCTTGACTATTGTGGTGATAGCTGTTATAGCCTGGGTAGTCGAACTTGTGGTGCCTGTACGTAAACATTTGCTGCCGACTACCCCGGCACCGTCTGAACATTTTCATTTCACACTGCCCTTTCATGAAGAGCGCCATCGCCAAACGTATTTAAATAACAGTTTCATTCAGATTCTTCACCACACGCATAACATGACCAATACCTCGAATTGTTGGGTGTGTGGAATGTTGCCTGGGCACCAGAAGAGAGGGGGCACCCCACTTATTCCACTCCCGTTTTCACACAATGGGTCATGCAACGCCTGGTACACCCTCCTTTTTACTTTGAGATGGCCAACCAAAGGGGGGGTGCTTTTTCGTTTGAATAAAGTATGTTTCCATGACAAGGATGGGTTTCCCCGGGCTGAGGGTACACGTTTCGAATGGGAAGAGTATAGGCCTGACAATATATCTGCCCCACGTGTATACAGCAATCAGCGGAATGTTAATGTATCTAGTGCTCATGTTATAAATGTCATTGCCACAAAAGCCGATTTATGTATCAGAAACAAGGGCACGATTGCAGTGGGGAAAAGCGAATGTAACATCTCTCTTACGTTTGATAGCCCGAATGGCATCTCATTTGTTGCATCACAAAATACATACTTTATCTGTGGAACGAAGGGATACCATCAGCTTCCAGTGGGGTGGTTGGGCACGTGCTACGTATCGTTTGTGTTACCCCCTGTATTCATTGCCCCTCCGATGTACCACAACGATTATACACTGTACCATGATTTCGTTTTGAATAGGGTTAAACGAACTGTTGCCCTGGAGGACATTGACCAAACGGACACTGCATTACAACAGTATGTGGATTTTAATCTGGGACTATTCTCCTTTGTGGGGGCTGCACTGAACAGCCGGAAAATAAGACGACTGACACGTGTTGTTGAGGCTGTTGCAAATGACACTGCCATTGCCCTGGGGAATATTACCGAGGAATTACAGATTTCCAGAATTGTTACCCTCCAAAATCGAATGGTGTTGGACGTTGTTTTGGCTGATCTTGGGGGGGCATGTAGAATTATCGGAAGCAGCTGTTGGGTATACGTTCCGGACAATTCTCCATCTGTGTATGATGCTATTTCCAAGCTGCATAAAATAGCTGCTGAGATACACCCGGACAATGGAACTTGGACACTCTCAGGATGGTTCTGGTCTACGATTGCAACTTGGGGCTGGAAACTGTTGACAATTCTCTGTATGCTTGTGGGAGCAATGTTTTTCATATGTTTATGTATTCAATGTGGCCCAGCCTTATGTTCAATGTGTTTATCAGCTTGCTTACCTTCAAGGCGAGCTCTTGCCCATGACAAAATGATGATGCACAAAGAGGTGACCAAAATTATGTTAATAGACATTGCGGACGAACATCCTGATTATGTTCATTATGAGGTAGATTCAGCTAAACGCTAAAAGGGTCGTCTGTCGTAAATTGGCCCGTCCGTATTAGCGATTAGCTGAACCTATACGTTGTCCTTCTTAACTTGGCCATATACGATAAACGCCATTTTGAATGTTGCGGCGGCCATCTTAGATCATGAGCGGCCTCGTGGCCGACGTGCCCTTTAGTCCGTTGTCCGTTCCACTGACCACTCTTGTCTGCCCAGCAACAGGCTATTTTTAGTACTGGTCAAGCCGCACATGCGCAGCTCCCACTGACCCGTAGATCTTCAGGAATGTGCACCAAACTGACCAGCGGAGTGTGCCCACCCTCCAATGAGCTGGCAGTATTCCAAAACATGACCATATATGTCTCGAAAATGTGTCTTAACTTGTGCCGCCTATCTTTTATTGCCCCAAACTGTATATAAACGGGGTCACACCGATGTTCGGTGTGATACCTCTTGCATTGCCGAAGGGTGCTGTTTGAGTGTACCACCACCCCATGGGGTCTTAATAAACTTGTTCTTTGCCTTTTACAGTTTCCGTGCCAACTGTTCTTGAGTGTGAGTGGGTTATCTCCGGAGCGTGTAGGCCTTGGGAACCCCGAATTACTACAACAGGCTTTCAGCTACTTGAATAGGGCAAGTCAGGATTCATGAAACGTATACAACCTTTGAGCGTGTGTAAATTGGCATATCCAGAAAGGAGCAGTTTTTATTACTGTCAAAACAGTTTCTCTCCACCTCTAGAAATATCCAGAGCTATGTAAAGCATACAACTGAGCTTTATTCTCATGAAGAAAGAGGTTTAAATGCAAAAAAGAAAACAAAAGCTTATCGTACTGGTGACATTTTCATTATATAGATTCCAAAAGAGTGCTTTAATTGAAAGGAGCTGAAAACACACAATGGGATGTAAACCTAAATAACTATAAATATCATATTTCCCATTCTTGCATACCACCTACATTATAAAAATAAGCACAGCAGGACATATGACCGCGTGGCCTAATGGATAAGGCGTCTGTCTTCGGATCAGAAGATTGAGGGTTCGAGTCCCTTCGTGGTCGGTTTTTGCCAATGGTCACACAACTCAGCTTTCCATTCAGAATGGAAGCAGGCTCTTCCAATACTCATATAGCCATCATGTTCTCATTACTAATTATTCGTGAAGTGGAGTACATACTGCACAGTCATTTAGATTGCATCTTCAGCCTAAAATCTTGTTCATGTTAGTGGCATTAAGAAGTGCTTGTATGTACACGCACTGAATATGTAATAGGGTTGCAGAATTTTGACTTGACAGAATGGGTTTTTAGCTTAAGGGTGTGTAGATGAAATGCAAGGTGTGTAAGTATGTGTTCATGGAGTGCTTCAAGTGTAAAATCTGTATGATTTGTGCAGTTAAAGTGCTAATTTTGCCTACGAGAAAGAAAAGTACTACAGAAGAATTATAAAGGATTGGCACATTGGCTGCCTTTGCTGATGACACAGTTGGCTAATTTGTGAAGCATTGGTCTATTAAGTTGCAGAGTGTGGTTGAACTTGGTTAGGAGACTTGGTGCCTGTTTCTGTGTCCTGCTGAAGACAAGGACGGCTTGATACCACTGTCAAAGCCCAGTTTATTGAGAAAAGCATCCAGGAAAGAAGAAGTGTTGAGTCGAAAGTGGTTCTCCTCCAATTTCTCTCCACTTGCGCGAAATGCAGAGCCTCCATTATAGCACAGAACAGAGTGTTAAAGTCGGGGATGGAAGAGGATGAAAATGGGAAGTTTACTTATGGAGAGAACTGAGAAATGTCCTGTGTGCAGACACCAGAGTTTGACGATGGAATACATTTATATAATGCCTCTAGACTGCAAGTGTTTATCTGTGCCTCAGTGGCCTAATGGATAAGGCACTGGCCTCCTAAGCCAGGGATTGTGGGTTCGAGTTCCATCTGAGGTGAAAACCAATATCCACTATTACTTTTCTAGAAAAATTTATATATTTATTACATGCTTCCGCTCAGAAGCTTATGAGGTATTAGGAACTTTGAAATGGTACCATTTTACTTCTGTACTCTCTGGACTCATGTTGGTGTTCTGAAACTACAAAGTAGAGTTTTTAAACACCTATCTTTGTCAGATGCAACTTTGACCCAGCAGAAGATATTCCTTTGGAAAAAATGATTTGAATTGGATTGGTGTAACTGTTGTTTCTAGAGGTGGTGACAGGCTTTCAGCTACTTGAATAGGGCAAGTCAGGATTCATGAAACACATACAACCTTTGAGCGTGTGTAAATTGGCATATCCAGAAAGGAGCAGTTTGTACTACTGTCAAAACAGTTTCTCTCCACTTCTGGAAATATCCAGAGCTATGTAAAGCATACAACTGAGCTTTAATCTCATGAAGAAAGAGGTTTAAATGCAAAAAAGAAAACAAAAGCTTATCGTACTGGTGACATTTTCATTATATAGATTCCAAAAGAGTGCTTTATTTGAAAGGAGCTGAAAACACACAGTGGGATGTAAACCTAAATAACTATCAATATCATATTTCCCATCCTTGCATACCACCTACATTATAAAAATAAGCACAGCAGGACATATGACTGCGTGGCCTAATGGATAAGGCGTCTGACTTCGGATCAGAAGATTGAGGGTTCAAGTCCCTTCGTGGTCGGTTTTTGCCAATGGTCACACAACTCAGATTTCCATTCAGAATGGAAGCAGGCTCTTCCAATACTCTTATAGCCATCATGTTCTCGTTCCTAATTATTCATGAAGTGGAGTACATACTGCACAGTCATTTAGATTGCATCTTCAGCCTAAAATCTTGTTCATGTTAGTGGCATTAAGAAGTGCTTCTATGTACAAGCACTGAATATGTAATAGGGTTGCAGAATTTTGACTTGACAGAATGGGTTTTTAGCTTAAGGGTGTGTAGATGAAATGCAAGGTGTGTAAGTATGTGTTCATGGAGTGCTTCAAGTGTAAAATCTGTATGATTTGTGCAGTTAAAGTGCTAATTTTGCCTACGAGAAAGAGAAGTACTACAGAAGAATTATAAAGGATTGGCACATTGGCTGCCTTTGCTGATGACACAGTTGGCTAATTTGTGAAGCATTGGTCTATTAAGTTGCAGAGTGTGGTTGAACTTGGTTCGGAGATTTGGTGCCTGTTTCTGTGTCCTGCTGAAGACAAGGACGGCTTGATACCACTGTCAAAGCCCAGTTTATTGAGAAAAGCATCCAGGAAAGAAGAAGTGTTGAGTCGAAAGTGGTTCTCCTCCAATTTCTCTCCACTTGCTCGAAATGCAGAGCCTCCATTATAGCACAGAACAGAGTGTTAAAGTCGGGGATGGAAGAGGATGAAAATGGGAAGTTTACTTATGGAGAGAACTGAGAAATGTCCTGTGTGCAGACACCAGTGTTTGACGATTGAATACATTTAAATAATGCCTCTAGACTGCAAGTGTTTATCTGTGCCTCAGTGGCCTAATGGATAAGGCACTGGCCTCCTAAGCCAGGGATTGTGGCTTCAAGTCCCATCTTAGGTGAAAACCAATATCCACTCTTACTTTTCCAGAAAAATTGATATATTTATTACACGCTTCCGCTCAGAAGCTTATGTGGTATTAGGAACTTTGAAATGGTACCATTTTACTTCTGTACTCTTCAGAGTCATGTTGGTGTTCTGAAACTACAAAGTATATTTTTAAACACCTATCTTTGTCAGATGCAACTTTGACCCAGCAGAAGATATTCCTTTGGAAAAAATGATTTGAATTGGATTGGTGTAACTGTTGTTTCTAGAGGTGGTGACAGGCTTTCAGCTACTTGAATAGGGCAAGTCAGGATTCATGAAACACATACAACCTTTGAGCGTGTGTAAATTGGCATATCCAGAAAGGAGCAGTTTGTACTACTGTCAAAACAGTTTCTCTCCACTTCTGGAAATATCCAGAGCTATGTAAAGCATACAACTGAGCTTTAATCTCATGAAGAAAGAGGTTTAAATGCAAAAAAGAAAACAAAAGCTTATCGTACTGGTGACATTTTCATTATATAGATTCCAAAAGAGTGCTTTAATTGAAAGGAGCTGAAAACACACAATGGGATGTAGACCTAAATAACTATAAATATCATATTTCCCATCCTTGCATACCACCTACATTATAAAAATAAGCACAGCAGGACATATGACCGCGTGGCCTACTGGATAAGGCGTCTGACTTCGGATCAGAAGATTGAGGGTTCGAGTCCCATCGTGGTCGGTTTTTGCCAATGGTCACACAACTCAGCTTTCCATTCAGAATGGAAGCAGGCTCTTCCAATACTCTTATAGCCATCATGTTCTCATTCCTAATTATTCATGAAGTGGAGTACATACTGCACAGTCATTTAGATTGCATATTCAGCCTAAAATCTTGTTCATGTTAGTGGCATTAAGAAGTGCTTCTATGTACACGCACTGAATATGTAATAGGGTTGCAGAATTTTGACTTGACAGAATGGGTTTTTAGCTTAAGGGTGTGTAGATGAAATGCAAGGTGTGTAAGTATGGGTCCATGGAGTGCTTCAAGTGTAAAATCTGTATGATTTGTGCAGTTAAAGTGCTAATTTTGCCTACGAGAAAGAAAAGTACTACAGAAGAATTATAAAGGATTGGCACATTGGCTGCCTTTGCTGATGACACAGTTGGATAATTTGTAAAGCATTGGTATAATAAGTTGCAGAGTGTGGTTGAACTTGGTTAGGAGACTTGGTGCCTGTTTCTGTGTCCTGCTGAAGACAAGGACGGCTTGATACCACTGTCAAAGCCCAGTTTATTGAGAAAAGCATCCAGGAAAGAAGAAGTGTTGAGTCGAAAGTGGTTCTCCTCCAATTTCTCTCCACTTGCTCGAAATGCAGAGCCTCCATTATAGCACAGAACAGAGTGTTAAAGTCGGGGATGGAAGAGGATGAAAATGGGAAGTTTACTTATGGAGAGAACTGAGAAATGTCCTGTGTGCAGACACCAGTGTTTGACGATTGAATACATTTAAATAATGCCTCTAGACTGCAAGTGTTTATCTGTGCCTCAGTGGCCTAATGGATAAGGCACTGGCCTCCTAAGCCAGGGATTGTGGCTTCAAGTCCCATCTTAGGTGAAAACCAATATCCACTCTTACTTTTCCAGAAAAATTGATATATTTATTACACGCTTCCGCTCAGAAGCTTATGTGGTATTAGGAACTTTGAAATGGTACCATTTTACTTCTGTACTCTTCAGAGTCATGTTGGTGTTCTGAAACTACAAAGTAGATTTTTAAACACCTATCTTTGTCAGATGCATCTTTGACCCAGCAGAAGATATTCCTTTGGAAAAAATGATTTGAATTGGATTGGTGTAACTGTTGTTTCTAGAGGTGGTGACAGGCTTTCAGCTACTTGAATAGGGCAAGTCAGGATTGATGAAACACATACAACCTTTGAGCGTGTGTAAATTGGCATATCCAGAAAGGAGCAGTTTGTACTACTGTCAAAACAGTTTCTCTCCACTTCTGGAAATATCCAGAGCTATGTAAAGCATACAACTGAGCTTTAATCTCATGAAGAAAGAGGTTTAAATGCAAAAAAGAAAACAAAAGCTTATCGTACTGGTGACATTTTCATTATATAGATTCCAAAAGAGTGCTTTAATTGAAAGGAGCTGAAAACACACAATGGGATGTAGACCTAAATAACTATAAATATCATATTTCCCATCCTTGCATACCACCTACATTATAAAAATAAGCACAGCAGGACATATGACCGCGTGGCCTACTGGATAAGGCGTCTGACTTCGGATCAGAAGATTGAGGGTTCGAGTCCCATCGTGGTCGGTTTTTGCCAATGGTCACACAACTCAGCTTTCCATTCAGAATGGAAGCAGGCTCTTCCAATACTCTTATAGCCATCATGTTCTCATTCCTAATTATTCATGAAGTGGAGTACATACTGCACAGTCATTTAGATTGCATATTCAGCCTAAAATCTTGTTCATGTTAGTGGCATTAAGAAGTGCTTCTATGTACACGCACTGAATATGTAATAGGGTTGCAGAATTTTGACTTGACAGAATGGGTTTTTAGCTTAAGGGTGTGTAGATGAAATGCAAGGTGTGTAAGTATGGGTCCATGGAGTGCTTCAAGTGTAAAATCTGTATGATTTGTGCAGTTAAAGTGCTAATTTTGCCTACGAGAAAGAAAAGTACTACAGAAGAATTATAAAGGATTGGCACATTGGCTGCCTTTGCTGATGACACAGTTGGATAATTTGTAAAGCATTGGTATAATAAGTTGCAGAGTGTGGTTGAACTTGGTTAGGAGACTTGGTGCCTGTTTCTGTGTCCTGCTGAAGACAAGGACGGCTTGATACCACTGTCAAAGCCCAGTTTATTGAGAAAAGCATCCAGGAAAGAAGAAGTGTTGAGTCGAAAGTGGTTCTCCTCCAATTTCTCTCCACTTGCTCGAAATGCAGAGCCTCCATTATAGCACAGAACAGAGTGTTAAAGTCGGGGATGGAAGAGGATGAAAATGGGAAGTTTACTTATGGAGAGAACTGAGAAATGTCCTGTGTGCAGACACCAGTGTTTGACGATTGAATACATTTGAATAATGCCTCTAGACTGCAAGTGTTTATCTGTGCCTCAGTGGCCTAATGGATAAGGCACTGGCCTCCTAAGCCAGGGATTGTGGGTTCGAGTCCCATCTGAGGTGAAAACCAATATCCGCTCTTACTTTTCCAGAAAAATTTATATATTTATTACGTGCTTCCGCTCAGAAGCTTATGAGGTACGGGAACTTTGAAATGGTACCATTTTACTTCTGTACTCTTCAGGGTCATGTTGGTGTTCTGAAACTACAAAGTAGATTTTTAAACACCTATCTTTGTCAGATGCAACTTTGACCCGGCAGAAGATATTCCTTTGGAAAAAATGATTTGAATTGGATTGGTGTAACTGTTGTTTCTAGAGGTGGTGACAGGCTTTCAGCTACTTGAATAGGGCAAGGCAGGATTCATGAAACGTATACAACCTTTGAGCGTGTGTAAATTGGCATATCCAGAAAGGAGCAGTTTGTACTACTGTCAAAACAGTTTCTCTCCACTTCTGGAAATATCCAGAGCTATGTAAAGCATACAACTGAGCTTTAATCTCATGAAGAAAGAGGTTTAAATGCAAAAAAGAAAACAAAAGCTTATCGTACTGGTGACATTCTCATTATATAGATTCCAAAAGAATGCTTTAATTGAAAGGAGCTGAAAAAACACAATTTGATGTAAACCTAAATAACTATCAATATCATATTTCCCATCCTTGCATACCACCTACATTATAAAAATAAGCACAGCAGGACATATGACCGTGTGGCCTAATGGATAAGGTGTCTGACTTCGGATCAGAAGATTGAGGGTTCGAGTCCCTTCATGGTTGGTTTTTGCCAATGGACACACAACTCAGCTTTCCGTTCAGAATGGAAGCAGGCTCTTCCAATACTCTTATAGCCATCATGTTCTCATTCCTAATTATTCATGAAGTGTAGTACATACTGCACAGTCATTTAGATTGCTTCTTCA
>NC_141693.1:1545253488-1545258488 GCF_964263255.1 Lissotriton vulgaris | reverse complement strand
AATTATAAAGGATTGGCACATTGGCTGCCTTTGCTGATGACACAGTTGGCTAATTTGTGAAGCATTGGTCTATTAAGTTGCAGAGTGTGGTTGAACTTGGTTAGGAGACTTGGTGCCTGTTTCTGTGTCCTGCTGAAGACAAGGACGGCTTGATACCACTGTCAAAGCCCAGTTTATTGAGAAAAGCATCCAGGAACGAAGAAGTGTTGAGTCGAGAGTGGTTCTCCTCCAATTTCTCCCCACTTGCTCGAAATGCAGAGAGTCCATTATAGCACAGAACAGAGTGTTAAAGTCGGGGATGGAAGAGGATGAAAATGGGAAGTTTACTTATGGAGAGAACTGAGAAATGTCCTGTGTGCAGACACCAGTGTTTGACGATTGAATACATTTAAATAATGCCTCTAGACTGCAAGTGTTTATCTGTTCCTCAGTGGCCTAATGGATAAGGCACTGGCCTCCTAAACCAGGGATTGTGGGTTCGAGTCCCATTTGAGGTGAAAACCAATATCCACTCTTACTTTTCCAGAAAAATTGATATATTTATTACATGCTTCCGCTCAGAAGCTTATGTGGTATTAGGAACTTTGAAATGGCACCATTTTACTTCTGTACTCTTCAGAGTCATGTTGGTGTTCTGAAACTACAAAGTAGATTTTTAAACACCTATCTTTGTCAGATGCAACTTTGACCCGGCAGAAGATATTCCTTTGGAAAAAATGATTTGAATTGGATTGGTGTAACTGTTGTTTCTAGAGGTGGTGACAGGCTTTCAGCTACTTGAATAGGGCAAGTCAGGATTCATGAAACGTATACAACCTTTGAGCGTGTGTAAATTGGCATATCCAGAAAGGAGCAGTTTTTACTACTGTCAAAACAGTTTCTCTCCACCTCTAGAAATATCCAGAGCTATGTAAAGCATACAACTGAGCTTTATTCTCATGAAGAAAGAGGGTTAAATGCAAAAAAGAAAACAAAAGCTTATCGTACTGGTGACATTTTCATTATATAGATTCCAAAAGAGTGCTTTAATTGAAAGGAGCTGAAAACACACAATGGGATGTAAACCTAAATAACTATAAATATCATATTTCCCATTCTTGCATACCACCTACATTATAAAAATAAGCACAGCAGGACATATGACTGCGTGGCCTAATGGATAAGGTGTCTGACTTCGGATCAGAAGATTGAGGGTTCGAGTCCCTTTGTGGTCGGTTTTTGCCAATGGACACACAACTCAGCTTTCCGTTCAGAATGGAAGCAGGCTCTTCCAATACTCTTATAGCCATCATGTTCTCATTCCTAATTATTCATAAAGTGGAGTACATACTGCACAGTCATTTAGATTGCATCTTCAGCCTAAAATCTTGTCCATGTTAGTGGCATTAAGAAGTGCTTCTATGTACACGCACTGAATATGTAATAGGGTTGCAGAATTTTGACTTGACAGAATGGGATTTTAGCTTAAGGGTGTGTAGATGAAATGCAAGGTGTGTAAGTATGTGTTCATGGAGTGCTTCAAGTGTAAAAATCTGTATGATTTGTGCAGTTAAAGTGCTAATTTTGCCTACGAGAAAGAAAAGTACTACAGAAGAATTATAAAGGATTGGCACATTGGCTGCCTTTGCTGATGACACAGTTGGCTAATTTGTGAAGCATTGGTCTATTAAGTTGCAGAGTGTGGTTGAACTTGGTCAGGAGACTTGGTGCCTGTTTCTGTGTCCTGCTGAAGACAAGGACGGCTTGATACCACTGTCAAAGCCCAGTTTATTGAGAAAAGCATCCAGGAAAGAAGAAGTGTTGAGTCGAAAGTGGTTCTCCTCCAATTTCTCCCCACTTGCGCGAAATGCAGAGCCTCCATTATAGCACAGAACAGAGTGTTAAAGTCGGGGATGGAAGAGGATGAAAATGGGAAGTTTACTGATGGAGAGAACTGAGAAATGTCCTGTGTGCAGACACCAGTGTTTGACGATTGAATACATTTAAATAATGCCTCTAGACTGCAAGTGTTTATCTGTGCCTCAGTGGCCTAATGGATAAGGCACTGGCCTCCTAAGCCAGGGATTGTGGGTTCGAGTCCCATCTGAGGTGAAAACCAATATCCACTCTTAGTTTTCCAGAAAAATTGATATATTTATTACATGCTTCCGCTCAGAAGCTTATGTGGTATTAGGAACTTTGAAATGGTACCATTTTACTTCTGTACTCTTCAGAGTCATGTTGGTGTTCTGAAACTACAAAGTAGATTTTTAAACACCTATCTTTGTCAGATGCAACTTTGACCCGGCAGAAGATATTCCTTTGGAAAAAATGATTTGAATTGGATTGGTGTAACTGTTGTTTCTAGAGTTGGTGACAGGCTTTCAGCTACTTGAATAGGGCAAGTCAGGATTCATGAAACGTATACAACATTTGAGTGTGTGTAAATTGGCATATCCAGAAAGGAGCAGTTTGTACTACTGTCAAAACAGTTTCTCTCCACTTCTGGAAATATCCAGAGCTATGTAAAGCATACAACTGAGCTTTAATCTCATGAAGAAAGAGGTTTAAATGCAAAAAAGAAAACAAAAGCTTATCGTACTGGTGACATTCTCATTATATAGATTCCAAAAGAGTGCTTTAATTGAAAGGAGCTGAAAAAACACAATGGGATGTAAACCTAAATAACTATCAATATCATATTTTCCATCCTTGCATACCACCTACATTATAAAAATAAGCACAGCAGGACAAATGACTTCGTGGCCTAATGGATAAGGCGTCTGACTTCAGATCACAAGATTGAGGGTTCGAGTCCCTTCGTGGTTGGTTTTTGCCAATGGTCACACAACTCAGCTTTCAATTCAGAATGGAAGCAGGCTCTTCCAATACTCTTATAGCCATCATGTTCTCATTCCTAATTATTCATGAAGTGGAGTACATACTGCACAGTCATTTAGATTGCATCTTCAGCCTAAAATCTTGTTCATGTTAGTGGCATTAAGAAGTGCTTCTATGTACACGCACGGAATATGTAATAGGGTTGCAGAATTTTGACTTGACAGAATGGGTTTTTAGCTTAAGGGTGTGTAGATGAAATGCAAGGTGTGTAAGTATGTGTTCATGGAGTGCTTCAAGTGTAAAATCTGTATGATTTGTGCAGCCAAAGTGCTAATTTTGCCTACGAGAAAGAGAAGTACTACAGAAGAATTATAAAGGATTGGCACATTGGCTGCCTTTGCTGATGACACAGTTGGCTAATTTGTGATGCATTGGTCTATTAAGTTGCAGAGTGTGGTTGAACTTGGTTAGGAGACTTTTTGCCTGTTTCTGTGTCCTGCTGAAGACAAGGACGGCTTGATACCACTGTCAAAGCCCAGTTTATTGAGAAAAGCGTTCAGGAAAGAAGAAGTGTTGAGTCGAGAGGGGTTCTCCTCCAATTTCTCTCCACTTGCTCGAAATGCAGAGAGTCCATTATAGCACAGAACAGAGTGTTAAAGTCGGGGATGGAAGAGGATGAAAATAGGAAGTTTACTTATGGAGAGAACTGAGAAATGTCCTGTGTGCAGACACCAGTGTTTGACGATTGAATACATTTAAATAATGCCTCTAGACCGCAAGTGTTTATCTGTGCCTCAGTGGCCGAATGGGTAAGGCACTGGCCTCCTAAGCCAGGGATTATGGGTTCGAGTCCCATCTGAGGTGAAAACCAATATCCACTCTTACTTTTCCAGAAAAATTGATATATTTATTACATGCTTCCGCTCAGAAGCTTATGTGGTATTAGGAACTTTGAAATGGTACCATTTTACTTCTGTACTCTTCAGAGTCATGTTGGTGTTCTGAAACTACAAAGTAGATTTTTAAACACCTATCTTTGTCAGATGCAACTTTGACCCGGCAGAAGATATTCCTTTGGAAAAAATGATTTGAATTGGATTGGTGTAACTGTTGTTTCTAGAGGTGGTGACAGGCTTTCAGCTACTTGAATAGGGCAAGTCAGGATTCATGAAACGTATACAACCTTTGAGCGTGTGTAAATTGGCATATCCAGAAAGGAGCAGTTTTTACTACTGTCAAAACAGTTTCTCTCCACCTCTAGAAATATCCAGAGCTATGTAAAGCATACAACTGAGCTTTATTCTCATGAAGAAAGATGTTTAAATGCAAAAAAGAAAACAAAAGCTTATCGTACTGGTGACATTTTCATTATATAGATTCCAAAAGAGTGCTTTAATTGAAAGGAGCTGAAAACACACAATGGGATGTAAACCTAAATAACTATAAATATCATATTTCCCATTCTTGCATACCACCTACATTATAAAAATAAGCACAGCAGGACATATGACCGCGTGGCCTAATGGATAAGGCGTCTGACTTCGGATCAGAAGATTGAGGGTTCGAGTCCCATCGTGGTCGGTTTTTGCCAATGGTCACACAACTCATCTTTCCATTCAGAATGGAAGCAGGCTCTTCCAATACTCATATAGCCATCATGTTCTCATTCCTAATTATTCATGAAGTGGAGTACATACTGCACAGTCATTTAGATTGCATCTTCAGCCTAAAATCTTGTTCATGTTAGTGGCATTAAGAAGTGCTTCTATGTACACGCACTGAATATGTAATAGGGTTGCAGAATTTTGACTTGACAGAATGGGTTTTTAGCTTAAGGGTGTGTAGATGAAATGCAAGGTGTGTAAGTATGTGTTCATGGAGTGCTTCAAGTGTAAAATCTGTATGATTTGTGCAGTTAAAGTGCTAATTTTGCCTACGAGAAAGAAAAGTACTACAGAAGAATTATAAAGGATTGGCACATTGGCTGCCTTTGCTGATGACACAGTTGGCTAATTTTTGAAGCATTGGTCTATTAAGTTGCAGAGTGTGGTTGAACATGGTTAGGAGACTTGGTGCCTGTTTCTGTGTCCTGCTGAAGACAAGGACGGCTTGATACCACTGTCAAAGCCCAGTTTATTGAGAAAAGCATTCAGGAAAGAAGAAGTGTTGAGTCGAGAGGG